>NW_027040376.1:0-10000 GCF_034236695.1 Oncorhynchus nerka
TACTCCTGTATATAGCCTCCACATTGACTCTGTACTGGTACCCCTGTATATAGCCTCCACATTGACTCTGTACTGGTACCCCTGTATATAGCCTCCACATTGACTCTGTACCGGTACCCCTGTATATAGCCTCCACATTGACTCTGTACTGGTACCCCCTGTATATAGCCTCCACATTGACTCTGTACTGGTACCCCTGTATATAGCCTCCACATTGACTCTGTACTGGTACCCCCTGTATATAGCCTCCACATTGACTCTGTACTGGTACTCCCTGTATATAGCCTCCACATTGACTCTGTACTGGTACTCCCTGTATATAGCCTCCACATTGACTCTGTACTGGTACCCCCTGTATATAGCCTCCACATTGACTCTGTACTGGTACTCCCTGTATATAGCCTCCACATTGACTCTGTACTGGTACCCCCTGTATATAGCCTCCACATTGACTCTGTACCGGTACCCCTGTATATAGCCTCCACATTGACTCTGTACTGGTGCTCCCTGTATATAGCCTCCACATTGACTCTGTACTGGTGCTCCCTGTATATAGCCTCCACATTGACTCTGTACTGGTACCCCTGTATATAGCCTCCACATTGACTCTGTACTGGTACCCCTGTATATGGCCCCCACATTGACTCTGTACTGGTACCCCTGTATATAGCCTCCACATTGACTCTGTACTGGTATCCCATGTATATAGCCTCCACATTGACTCTGTACTGGTACCCCCTGTATATAGCCTCCACATTGACTCTGTACTGGTACTCCCTGTATACAGCCTCCACATTGACTCTGTACTGGTACCCCTGTATATAGCCTCCACATTGACTCTGTACTGGTACCCCTGTATATAGCCTCCACATTGACTCTGTACTGGTACTCCTGTATATAGCCTCCACATTGACTCTGTACCGGTACCCCTGTATATAGCCTCCACATTGACTCTGTACCGGTACCCCTGTATATAGCCTCCACATTGACTCTGTACTGGTACCCCTGTATATAGCCTCCACATTGACTCTGTACTGGTACCCCCTGTATATAGCCTCCACATTGACTCTGTACCGGTACCCCCTGTATATAGCCTCCACATTGACTCTGTACTGGTACCCCTGTATATAGCCTCCACATTGACTCTGTACTGGTACCCCTGTATATAGCCTCCACATTGACTCTGTACTGGTACCCCCTGTATATAGCCTCCACATTGACTCTGTACCGTTACTCCCTGTATATAGCCTCCACATTGACTCTGTACTGGTACCCCTGTATATAGCCTCCACATTGACTCTGTACTGGTACCCCCTGTATATAGCCTCCACATTGACTCTGTACCGGTACCCCTGTATATAGCCTCCACATTGACTCTGTACCGGTACCCCCTGTATATAGCCTCCACATTGACTCTGTACTGGTACCTCTGTATATAGCCTCCACATTGACTCTGTACTGGTACCCCTGTATATAGCCTCCACATTGACTCTGTACTGGTACCCCTGTATATAGCCTCCACATTGACTCTGTACTGGTACCCCTGTATATAGCCTCCACATTGACTCTGTACTGGTACCCCTGTATATAGCCTCCACATTGACTCTGTACTGGTACCCCTGTATATAGCCTCCACATTGACTCTGTACTGGTACCCCTGTATATAGCCTCCACATTGACTCTGTACTGGTACCCCTGTATATAGCCTCCACATTGACTCTGTACTGGTACCCCTGTATATAGCCTCCACATTGACTCTGTACTGGTACCCCTGTATATAGCCTCCACATTGACTCTGTACTGGTACCCCTGTATATAGCCTCCACATTGACTCTGTACTGGTACCCCTGTATATAGCCTCCACATTGACTCTGTACTGGTACCCCTGTATATAGCCTCCACATTGACTCTGTACTGGTACCCCCTGTATATAGCCTCCACATTGACTCTGTACTGGTACCCCTGTATATAGCCTCCACATTGACTCTGTACTGGTACCCCTGTATATAGCCTCCACATTGACTCTGTACTGGTACCCCTGTATATAGCCTCCACATTGACTCTGTACTGGTACTCCCTGTATATAGCCTCCACATTGACTCTGTACCGGTACCCCTGTATATAGCCTCCACATTGACTCTGTACTGGTACCCCTGTATATAGCCTCCACATTGACTCTGTACTGGTACCCCTGTATATAGCCTCCACATTGACTCTGTACTGGTACCCCCTGTATATAGCCTCCACATTGACTCTGTACCGGTACCCCTGTATATAGCCTCCACATTGACTCTGTACTGGTACCCCTGTATATAGCCTCCACATTGACTCTGTACTGGTACCCCTGTATATAGCCTCCACATTGACTCTGTACCGGTACACCCTGTATATAGCCTCCACATTGACTCTGTACCGGTACCCCTGTATATAGCCTCCACATTGACTCTGTACTGGTACTCCCTGTATATAGCCTCCACATTGACTCTGTACCGGTACCCCTGTATATAGCCTCCACATTGACTCTGTACCGGTACCCCTGTATATAGCCTCCACATTGACTCTGTACTGGTACCCCTGTATATAGCCTCCACATTGACTCTGTACTGGTACCCCTGTATATAGCCTCCACATTGACTCTGTACCGGTACCCCTGTATATAGCCTCCACATTGACTCTGTACTGGTACCCCCTGTATATAGCCTCCACATTGACTCTGTACTGGTACCCCTGTATATAGCCTCCACATTGACTCTGTACTGGTACCCCTGTATATAGCCTCCACATTGACTCTGTACTGGTACCCCTGTATATAGCCTCCACATTGACTCTGTACTGGTACCCCCTGTATATAGCCTCCACATTGACTCTGTACTGGTACCCCTGTATATAGCCTCCACATTGACTCTGTACTGGTACCCCTGTATATAGCCTCCACATTGACTCTGTACTGGTACCCCTGTATATAGCCTCCACATTGACTCTGTACTGGTACCCCCTGTATATAGCCTCCACATTGACTCTGTACTGGTACCCCTGTATATAGCCTCCACATTGACTCTGTACTGGTACCCCTGTATATAGCCTCCACATTGACTCTGTACTGGTACCCCTGTATATAGCCTCCACATTGACTCTGTACTGGTACCCCCTGTATATAGCCTCCACATTGACTCTGTACTGGTACCCCTGTATATAGCCTCCACATTGACTCTGTACTGGTACCCCTGTATATAGCCTCCACATTGACTCTGTACTGGTACCCCTGTATATAGCCTCCACATTGACTCTGTACTGGTACCCCTGTATATAGCCTCCACATTGACTCTGTACTGGTACCCCTGTATATAGCCTCCACATTGACTCTGTACTGGTACCCCTGTATATAGCCTCCACATTGACTCTGTACTGGTACCCCTGTATATAGCCTCCACATTGACTCTGTACTGGTACCCCTGTATATAGCCTCCACATTGACTCTGTACTGGTACCTCTGTATATAGCCTCCACATTGACTCTGTACTGGTACCCCTGTATATAGCCTCCACATTGACTCTGTACTGGTACTCCCTGTATATAGCCTCCACATTGACTCTGTACTGGTACCCCTGTATATAGCCTCCACATTGACTCTGTACTGGTACCCCTGTATATAGCCTCCACATTGACTCTGTACTGGTACCCCTGTATATAGCCTCCACATTGACTCTGTACTGGTACCCCTGTATATAGCCTCCACATTGACTCTGTACCGGTACCCCTGTATATAGCCTCCACATTGACTCTGTACTGGTACCCCTGTATATAGCCTCCACATTGACTCTGTACCGGTACCCCTGTATATAGCCTCCACATTGACTCTGTACCGGTACCCCCTGTATATAGCCTCCACATTGACTCTGTACCGGTACCCCTGTATATAGCCTCCACATTGACTCTGTACTGGTACCCCTGTATATAGCCTCCACATTGACTCTGTACCGTTACTCCCTGTATATAGCCTCCACATTGACTCTGTACTGGTACCCCTGTATATAGCCTCCACATTGACTCTGTACCGGTACCCCTGTATATAGCCTCCACATTGACTCTGTACCGTTACTCCCTGTATATAGCCTCCACATTGACTCTATACCGTTACTCCCTGTATATAGCCTCCACATTGACTCTGTACCAGTACCCCTGTATATAGCCTCCACATTGACTCTGTACCGGTACACCCTGTATATAGCCTCCACATTGACTCTGTACTGGTACCCCTGTATATAGCCTCCACATTGACTCTGTACTGGTACTCCCTGTATATAGCCTCCACATTGACTCTGTACTGGTACCCCCTGTATATAGCCTCCACATTGACTCTGTACTGGTACCCCTGTATATAGCCTCCACATTGACTCTGTACTGGTACCCCTGTATATAGCCTCCACATTGACTCTGTACTGGTACCCCTGTATATAGCCTCCACATTGACTCTGTACCGGTACCCCTGTATATAGCCTCCACATTGACTCTGTACTGGTACCCCTGTATATAGCCTCCACATTGACTCTGTACTGGTACCCCTGTATATAGCCTCCACATTGACTCTGTACCGGTACCCCTGTATATAGCCTCCACATTGACTCTGTACTGGTACCCCTGTATATAGCCTCCACATTGACTCTGTACTGGTACCCCTGTATATAGCCTCCACATTGACTCTGTACTGGTACCCCTGTATATAGCCTCCACATTGACTCTGTACTGGTACCCCTGTATATAGCCTCCACATTGACTCTGTACCAGGTACCCCCTGTATATAGCCTCCACATTGACTCTGTACTGGTACCCCTGTATATAGCCTCCACATTGACTCTGTACTGGTACCCCTGTATATAGCCTCCACATTGACTCTGTACTGGTACCCCTGTATATAGCCTCCATATTGACTCTGTACCGTTACTCCCTGTATATAGCCTCCACATTGACTCTGTACTGGTACCCCCTGTATATAGCCTCCACATTGACTCTGTACTGGTACTCCCTGTATATAGCCTCCACATTGACTCTATACCGTTACTCCCTGTATATAGCCTCCACATTGACTCTGTACTGGTACCCCTGTATATAGCCTCCACATTGACTCTGTACTGGTACCCCTGTATATAGCCTCCACATTGACTCTGTACCGGTACCCCTGTATATAGCCTCCACATTGACTCTGTACCGGTACCCCTGTATATAGCCTCCACATTGACTCTGTACCGGTACCCCCTGTATATAGCCTCCACATTGACTCTGTACCGGAACCCCTGTATATAACCTCCACATTGACTCTGTACCGGTACCCCTGTATATAGCCTCCACATTGACTCTGTACTGGTACCCCTGTATATAGCCTCCACATTGACTCTGTACTGGTACCCCTGTATATAGCCTCCACATTGACTCTGTACTGGTACCCCCTGTATATAGCCTCCACATTGACTCTGTACTGGTACCCCTGTATATAGCCTCCACATTGACTCTGTACTGGTACCCCTGTATATAGCCTCCACATTGACTCTGTACTGGTACCCCTGTATATAGCCTCCACATTGACTCTGTACTGGTACCCCTGTATATAGCCTCCACATTGACTCTGTACTGGTACCCCTGTATATAGCCTCCACATTGACTCTGTACTGGTACCCCTGTATATAGCCTCCACATTGACTCTGTACTGGTACCCCCTGTATATAGCCTCCACATTGACTCTGTACTGGTACCCCTGTATATAGCCTCCACATTGACTCTGTACTGGTACCCCTGTATATAGCCTCCACATTGACTCTGTACTGGTACCCCTGTATATAGCCTCCACATTGACTCTGTACTGGTACCCCTGTATATAGCCTCCACATTGACTCTGTACTGGTACCCCCTGTATATAGCCTCCACATTGACTCTGTACTGGTACCCCTGTATATAGCCTCCACATTGACTCTGTACTGGTACCCCTGTATATAGCCTCCACATTGACTCTGTACTGGTACCCCCTGTATATAGCCTCCACATTGACTCTGTACTGGTACCCCTGTATATAGCCTCCACATTGACTCTGTACCGGTACCCCTGTATATAGCCTCCACATTGACTCTGTACCGGTACCCCTGTATATAGCCTCCACATTGACTCTGTACCGGTACCCCTGTATATAGCCTCCACATTGACTCTGTACCGGTACCCCTGTATATAGCCTCCACATTGACTCTGTACCGGTACCCCTGTATATAGCCTCCACATTGACTCTGTACCGGTACCCCTGTATATAGCCTCCACATTGACTCTGTACCGGTACCCCTGTATATAGCCTCCACATTGACTCTGTACTGGTACCCCTGTATATAGCCTCCACATTGACTCTGTACTGGTACCCCTGTATATAGCCTCCACATTGACTCTGTACTGGTACCCCCTGTATATAGCCTCCACATTGACTCTGTACTGGTACCCCTGTATATAGCCTCCACATTGACTCTGTACTGGTACCCCTGTATATAGCCTCCACATTGACTCTGTACTGGTACCCCTGTATATAGCCTCCACATTGACTCTGTACTGGTACCCCTGTATATAGCCTCCACATTGACTCTGTACTGGTACCCCTGTATATAGCCTCCACATTGACTCTGTACTGGTACCCCTGTATATAGCCTCCACATTGACTCTGTACTGGTACCCCTGTATATAGCCTCCACATTGACTCTGTACTGGTACCCCTGTATATAGCCTCCACATTGACTCTGTACTGGTACCCCTGTATATAGCCTCCACATTGACTCTGTACTGGTACCCCTGTATATAGCCTCCACATTGACTCTGTACTGGTACCCCTGTATATAGCCTCCACATTGACTCTGTACTGGTACCCCTGTATATAGCCTCCACATTGACTCTGTACTGGTACCCCTGTATATAACCTCCACATTGACTCTGTACTGGTACCCCCTGTATATAGCCTCCACATTGACTCTGTACTGGTACTCCCTGTATATAGCCTCCACATTGACTCTGTACTGGTACCCCTGTATATAGCCTCCACATTGACTCTGTACTGGTACCCCCTGTATATAGCCTCCACATTGACTCTGTACTGGTACCCCTGTATATAGCCTCCACATTGACTCTGTACTGGTACCCCTGTATATAGCTCTCCACATTGACTCTGTACTGGTACCCCTGTATATAGCCTCCACATTGACTCTGTACTGGTACCCCTGTATATAGCCTCCACATTGACTCTGTACTGGTACTCCCTGTATATAGCCTCCACATTGACTCTGTACTGGTACCCCTGTATATAGCCTCCACATTGACTCTGTACCGGTACCCCTGTATATAGCCTCCACATTGACTCTGTACTGGTACCTCCTGTATATAGCCTCCACATTGACTCTGTACTGGTACCCCTGTATATAGCCTCCACATTGACTCTGTACCGGTACCCCTGTATATAGCCTCCACATTGACTCTGTACTGGTACCCCTGTATATAGCCTCCACATTGACTCTGTACTGGTACCCCTGTATATAGCCTCCACATTGACTCTGTACCGGTACCCCTGTATATAGCCTCCACATTGACTCTGTACCGGTACCCCTGTATATAGCCTCCACATTGACTCTGTACTGGTACTCCCTGTATATAGCCTCCACATTGACTCTGTACCGGTACCCCTGTATATAGCCTCCACATTGACTCTGTACTGGTACCCCTGTATATAGCCTCCACATTGACTCTGTACCGGTACCCCTGTATATAGCCTCCACATTGACTCTGTACCGGTACCCCTGTATATAGCCTCCACATTGACTCTGTACTGGTACCCCCTGTATATAGCCTCCACATTGACTCTGTACTGGTACCCCTGTATATAGCCTCCACATTGACTCTGTACTGGTACCCCTGTATATAGCCTCCACATTGACTCTGTACTGGTACCCCTGTATATAGCCTCCACATTGACTCTGTACTGGTACCCCTGTATATAGCCTCCACATTGACTCTGTACTGGTACCCCTGTATATAGCCTCCACATTGACTCTGTACCGTTACTCCCTGTATATAGCCTCCACATTGACTCTGTACTGGTACCCCTGTATATAGCCTCCACATTGACTCTGTACTGGTACCCCTGTATATAGCCTCCACATTGACTCTGTACCGGTACCCCCTGTATATAGCCTCCACATTGACTCTGTACTGGTACCCCCTGTATATAGCCTCCACATTGACTCTGTACTGGTACCCCTGTATATAGCCTCCACATTGACTCTGTACTGGTACCCCCTGTATATAGCCTCCACATTGACTCTGTACTGGTACCCCTGTATATAGCCTCCACATTGACTCTGTACCGGTACCCCTGTATATAGCCTCCACATTGACTCTGTACTGGTACCCCTGTATATAGCCTCCACATTGACTCTGTACTGGTACCCCTGTATATAGCCTCCACATTGACTCTGTACTGGTACCCCCTGTATATAGCCTCCACATTGACTCTGTACCAGTACCCCCTGTATATAGCCTCCACATTGACTCTGTACCAGTACCCCCTGTATATAGTCTCCACATTGACTCTGTACTGGTACCCCTGTATATAGCCTCCACATTGACTCTGTACTGGTACCCCTGTATATAGCCTCCACATTGACTCTGTACTGGTACCCCTGTATATAGCCTCCACATTGACTCTGTACTGGTACCCCCTGTATATAGTCTCCACATTGACTCTGTACCGGTACCCCCTGTATATAGCCTCCACATTGACTCTGTACCGGTACCCCCTGTATATAGCCTCCACATTGACTCTGTACCAGTACCCCCTGTATATAGCCTCCACATTGACTCTGTACCAGTACCCCCTGTATATAGCCTCCACATTGACTCTGTACTGGTACTCCCTGTATATAGCCTCCACATTGACTCTGTACCAGTACCCCCTGTATATAGCCTCCACATTGACTCTGTACCAGTACCCCCTCTGTACCAATACCCCCTGTATATAGTCTCCACATCTGACTCTGTACCAATACCCCCCTGTATATAGTCTCCACATTGACTCTGTACCAATACCCCCTGTATATAGTCTCCACATTGACTCTGTACCGATACCCCCTGTATATAGCCTCCACATTGACTCTGTACCAATACCCCCCTGTATATAGCCTCCACATTGACTCTGTACTGGTACCCCCCTGTATATAGTCTCCACATTGACTCTGTACCAATACCCCCCTGTATATAGTCTCGCTGCTCTTTAATTACTTGTTACTTTTATTTCTTATTCTTATCTGTATTTTTTTTATACTGTATTGTTGGATAGGATAAAGTAATACCTAGGATAGGATAAAGTAATACCTAGGATAGGATAAAGTAATACCTAGGATAGGATAAAGTAATACCTAGGATAGGATAAAGTAATACCTAGGATAGGATAAAGTAATACCTAGGATAGGATAAAGTAATACCTAGGATAGGATAAAGTAATACCTAGGATAGGATAAAGTAATACCTAGGATAGGATAAAGTAATACCTAGGATAGGATAAAGTAATACCTAGGATAGGATAAAGTAATACCTAGGATAGGATAAAGTAATACCTAGGATAGGATAAAGTAGTACCTAGGATAGGATAAAGTAATACCTAGGATAGGATAAAGTAATACCTAGGATAGGATAAAAGTAATACCTAGGATAGGATAAAGTAATACCTAGGATAGGATAAAGTAATACCTAGGATAGGATAAAGTAATACCTAGGATAGGATAAAGTAATACCTAGGATAGGATAAAGTAATACCTAGGATAGGATAAAGTAATACCTAGGATAGGATAAAGTAATACCTAGGATAGGATAAAGTAATACCTAGGTTAGGATAAAGTAATACCTAGGATAGGATAAAGTAATACCTAGGATAGGATAAAGTAATCCTTCTCACCCCCCCTTAAAAGACCTAGATGCACTATTGTAAAGT
>NW_027040376.1:15000-20000 GCF_034236695.1 Oncorhynchus nerka
TGAAGGAAAGGCAAATAGAAGGTCTGTTTACTAACAGTGCCTGGAAGCTCTTTCTGTTCCACTCAACACACACAGCTCAGCTCAGCTCAGACCACGGGGCCTTGTTCAGTACTAAACGTTTTGAAACAGACAGGGGGGGGGGGGGGGGGGTTTACAAATGAGCATTTTTCATTGGTGCAGCAGGTAGCCTAGTGGTTTGAACGTTGGGCCAGTAACCATAGGGTTGCTGGGTTGAATCCCCGAGCTGACAAGGTAAAAATCTGTCGTTCTGCTCCTGAACAAGGCAGTTTAACCCACTGTTCCCTGGGCGCTGAAGACGTGGATGGAGATTAAGGCAGCCCCCCCCCACATCCCAGAGAGGTTGGGTTAAAAATGCAGACATCCCTGATTCAGAGGGGTTGGGTTAAAAATGAAGACGTGGATGGAGATTAAGGCCCCCCCCGCACATCCCTGATTCAGAGAGGTTGGGTTAAAATGAAGACGTGGATGGAGATTAGGCAGCCCCCCCCCACATCTCTGATTCAGAGAGGTTGGGTTAAAAATGAAGACATGGATAGAGATTAAGGCAGCCCCCCTCCCTGATTCAGAGGTTGCAGACATGGATGGAGATTGCAGCCCCCTCCCTGTTAGGTTGGGTGTTGGGTTAAAAATGAAGACGTGGATGGAGATTAAGGCAGCCCCCCCCCTCCCTGATTCAGAGGGGTTGGGTTAAAAATGAAGACGTGGATGGAGATTAAGGCAGCCCCACCCCTCCCTGATTCAGAGGGGTTGGGTTAAAAATGAAGACGTGGATGGAGATTAAGGCAGCCCCCCGCACATCTCTGATTCAGAGAGGTTGGGTTAAAAATGAAGACGTGGATGGAGATTAAGGCAGCCCCCTCCCTGATTCAGAGAGGTTGGGTTAAAAATGAAGACGTGGATGGAGATTAAGGCAGCCCCCCCCATCCCTGATTCAGAGGGGTTGGAGGGGTTGGGTTAAAAATGAAGACGTGGATGGAGATTAAGGCAGCCCCCTCCCTGGTTCAGAGGGGTTGGGTTAAAAATGAAGGCGTGGATGGAGATTAAGGCAGCCCCCCCCTGCACATCCCTGATTCAGAGAGGTTGGGTTAAAAATGAAGACGTGGATGGAGATTAAGGCAGCCCCCCCTCCCTGGTTCAGAGAGGTTGGGTTAAAAATGAAGACGTGGATGGAGATTAAGGCAGCCCCCCCTCCCTGATACAGAGAGGTTGGGTTAAAAATGAAGACGTGGATGGAGATTAAGGCAGCCCCCAGAGGACACATTTCAGTTGAATGTATTCAGTTGTAAATCTGACTAGGTATCCCTCCTTCCCTTTCATTGTGAACACGACCCAAAGCTCACAGTGTTCTAGATCCCACAGTGTTCTAGATCCCACAGTGTTCTAGATCCCACAGTGTTCTAGATCCCACAGTGTTCTACATCCCGCAATGTTCTAGATCCCACAGTGTTCTAGATCCCACAGTGTTCTAGATCCCACAGTGTTCTAGGAAGTTTGTATAGAAATGTAGGCAACCCTGATCCAACTAGTCTGACCAACAGAGATAATTGATCAAATCATTGATTGGCTAAATTTAACAGGTCTCGTCTTCCAGGTCGGTTCCGTCAAAACCAGGAAGTGGCTGTGGTCGTCGACGGACAGGGGTTGCCGACCCCTGGAGTAGAACATCAGACGGGTAGATAGAACATCAGACTGGTAGATAGAACATCAGAGGGTAGATAGAACATCAGACATTTTGATAGAACATCAGACAGGTAGATAGAACATCAGACAGGTAGATAGAACATCAGGCAGGTAGATAGAACATCAGACGGGTAGATAGAACATCAGACAGGTAGATAGAACATCAGACGGGTAGATAGAACATCAGATAGGTAGATAGAACATCAGACAGGTAGATAGAACATCAGACAGGTAGATAGAACATCAGACAGGTAGATAGAACATCAGAGGGTAGATAGAACATCAGACAGTTAGATAGAACATCAGACAGGTAGATAGAACATCAGACAGGTAGATAGAACATCAGACAGGTAGATAGAACATCAGAGGGTAGATAGAACATCAGACGGGTAGATAGAACATCAGAGGGTAGATAGAACATCAGACAGGTAGATAGAACATCAGACAGGTAGATAGAACATCAGACAGGTAGATAGAACATCAGAGGGTAGATAGAACATCAGACGGGTAGATAGAACATCAGACTGGTAGATAGAACATCAGACAGGTAGATAGAACATCAGACAGGTAGATAGAACATCAGACAGGTAGATAGAACATCAGACAGGTAGATAGAACATCAGAGGGTAGATAGAACATCAGAGGGTAGATAGAACATCAGACAGTTAGATAGAACATCAGACAGGTAGATAGAACATCAGACAGGTAGATAGAACATCAGACAGGTAGATAGAACATCAGAGGGTAGATAGAACATCAGACGGGTAGATAGAACATCAGACTGGTAGATAGAACATCAGACAGGTAGATAGAACATCAGACAGGTAGATAGAACATCAGACAGGTAGATAGAACATCAGACAGGTAGATAGAACATCAGAGGGTAGATAGAACATCAGAGGGTAGATAGAACATCAGACAGTTAGATAGAACATCAGAGGGTAGATAGAACATCAGACGGGTAGATAGAACATCAGACGGGTAGATAGAACATCAGACAGGTAGATAGAACATCAGACAGGTAGATAGAACATCAGACAGGTAGATAGAACATCAGAGGGTAGATAGAACATCAGACGGGTAGATAGAACATCAGACTGGTAGATAGAACATCAGACAGGTAGATAGAACATCAGACAGGTAGATAGAACATCAGACAGGTAGATAGAACATCAGACAGGTAGATAGAACATCAGACAGGTAGATAGAACATCAGAGGGTAGATAGAACATCAGAGGGTAGATAGAACGTCAGAGGGTAGATACAACATCAGAGGGTAGATACAACATCAGAGGGTAGATAGAACATCAGACAGGTATATAGAACATCAGACAGGTAGATAGAACATCAGACAGGTAGATAGAACATCAGACAGGTAGATAGAACATCAGAGGGTAGATAGAACATCAGACAGGTATATAGAACATCAGACAGGTATATAGAACATCAGACAGGTAGATAGAACATCAGACAGGTAGATAGAACATCAGACAGGTAGATAGAACATCAGACAGGTGATAGAACATCAGAGGGTAGATAGAACATCAGACAGGTAGATAGAACATCAGACAGGTAGATAGAACATCAGACAGGTAGATAGAACATCAGACAGGTAGATAGAACATCAGACAGGTAGATAGAACATCAGAGGGTAGATAGAACATCAGACAGTTAGATAGAACATCAGACAGGTAGATAGAACATCAGACAGGTAGATAGAACATCAGACAGGTAGATAGAACATCAGAGGGTAGATAGAACATCAGACAGGTATATAGAACATCAGACAGGTATATAGAACATCAGACAGGTAGATAGAACATCAGACAGGTAGATAGAACATCAGACAGGTAGTAGATAGGTGATAGAACATCAGACAGGTGATAGAACATCAGAGGTAGATAGAACATCAGACAGGTAGATAGAACATCAGACAGGTAGATAGAACATCAGACAGGTAGATAGAACATCAGACAGGTAGATAGAACATCAGAGGGTAGATAGAACATCAGAGGGTAGATAGAACATCAGACAGTTAGATAGAACATCAGACAGGTAGATAGAACATCAGACAGGTAGATAGAACATCAGACAGGTAGATAGAACATCAGAGGGTAGATAGAACATCAGAGGGTAGATACAACATCAGAGGGTAGATAGAACATCAGACAGGTATATAGAACATCAGACAGGTAGATAGAACATCAGACAGGTAGATAGAACATCAGACAGTTAGATAGAACATCAGACAGGTAGATAGAACATCAGACAGGTAGATAGAACATCAGACAGGTAGATAGAACATCAGACAGGTAGATAGAACATCAGACAGGTGATAGAACATCAGAGGGTAGATAGAACATCAGACAGGTAGATAGAACATCAGACAGGTAGATAGAACATCAGACAGGTAGATACAACATCAGACGGTAGATAGAACATCAGATGGGTAGATAGAACATCAGACAGGTAGATAGAACATCAGACAGGTAGATAGAACATCAGAGGGTAGATAGAACATCAGAGGGTAGATAGAACATCAGACGGGTAGATAGAACATCATACAGGTAGATACAACATCAGACGGTAGATAGAACATCAGATGGGTAGATAGAACATCAGACGGGTAGATAGAACATCAGACAGGTAGATAGAACATCAGACAGGTAGATAGAACATCAGACAGGTAGATAGAACATCAGAGGGTAGATAGAACATCAGACGGGTAGATAGAACATCAGACAGGTAGATAGAACATCAGACAGGTAGATAGAACATCAGACAGGTAGATAGAACATCAGAGGGTAGATAGAACATCAGAGGTTAGATAGAACATCAGACGGGTAGATAGAACATCAGACAGGTAGATAGAACATCAGAGGGTAGATAGAACATCAGAAAGTTAGATAGAACATCAGACAGGTAGATACAACATCAGACGGTAGATAGAACATCAGATGGGTATATAGAACATCAGACGGGTAGATAGAACATCAGACAGGTAGATAGAACATCAGACAGGTAGATAGAACATCAGACAGGTAGATAGAACATCAGACAGGTAGATAGAACATCAGACAGGTAGATAGAACATCAGAGGGTAGATAGAACATCAGACGGGTAGATGGAACATCAGACAGGTAGATACAACATCAGACGGTAGATAGAACATCAGATGGGTAGATAGAACATCAGACAGGTAGATAGAACATCAGACAGGTAGATAGAACATCAGAGGGTAGATAGAACATCAGACGGGTAGATAGAACATCAGCCAGATAGATAGAACATCAGACAGG
>NW_027040376.1:22500-32500 GCF_034236695.1 Oncorhynchus nerka
CCTTCTTTCTCTCTATCCCCGCTTTCTCGATATCTCCCTCTCTACCTCTGCCTCTCCCTCTCTATCTCTCTCCCTCCCTCTCTACCTCTCTCTCTCCCTCTCTACCTCTGTCTCTCCCTCTCCCTCTCTATCTCTCTCCCTCCCTCTCTACCTCTGTCTCTCCCTCTCTACCTCTGCCCTCCCTCCCTCTCTCCCTCCTCTCTCTCTGTCTCTCCCTCTCTACCTCTGTCTCCCCTCTCTGTCTCTCCCTCTCTACCTCTGTCTCTCCCTCTCTACCTCTGTCTCTCTCCCTCTCTACCTCTGTCTCTCCCTCCCTCTCCTCTCTCCCTCCCCTCTACCCTCTCTCTCTACCTCTGTCTCTCCCTCCTACCTCTCTCCCCCCTCTCTACCTCTCTCCCTCCTTCTCTACCTCTGTCTCTCCCTCTCTCTCTACCTCTCTCCCTCCCTCTCTACCTCTGTCTCTCCCTCTCTACCTCTGTCTCTCCCTCCTCTCTACCTCCTCTCTACCTCTCCCTCCTCTCTACCTCTGTCTCTCCCTCCCTCTCTACCTCTGTCTCTCCCTCCCTCCCTCTCTCCCTCTCTACCTCTGTCTCTCCCTCTCTACCTCTGTCTCTCCCTCTCTACCTCTGTCCCTCCCTCTCTACCTCTCTCCCTCCCTCTCTACCTCTGTCTCTCCCTCTCTCCCTCTCTACCTCTCTCCTCCCTCCCTCTCTACCTCTCTCCCCCTCTCTACCTCTGTCTGTCTCCCTCTCTACCTCTGTCCCTCCCTCTCTACCTCTCTCCCTCCTCTCTACCTCTGTCTCTCCCTCTCTCTCTACCTCTCTCCCCCTCTCTACCTCTGTCCCTCCCTCTCTACCTCTGTCTCTCCCTCTCTACCTCTGTCCCTCCCTCTCTACCTCTCTCCCTCCTTCTCTACCTCTGTCTCTCCCTCCCTCTCTACCTCTCTCCCTCCCTCTCTACCTCTCTCCCCCCTCTCTACCTCTGTCTCTCCCTCTCTACCTCTGTCCCTCCCTCTCTACCTCTCTCCCTCCTCTCTACCTCTGTCTCCCTCTCTACCTCTGTCTCTCTCCTCCCTCTCTACCTCTGTCCCTCCCTCTCTACCTCTCTCCCTCCCTCTCTACCTCTGTCTCTCCCTCTCTACCTCTGTCTCTCTCCCTCTCTCCCTCCCTCTCTACCTCTGTCTCCCTCCCTCTCTACCTCTCTCTCCCTCTCTACCTCTCTCCCTCCCTCTCTACCTCTCTCCCTCCCTCTCTACCTCTGTCTCTCCCTCTCTGCCTCTCTCTCCCTCTCTCCCTCCCTCTCTACCTCTCTCCCTCCCTCTCTACCTCTCTCCCTCCCTCTCTAGCTCTCTCCCTCCCTCTCTAGCTCTCTCCCTCCCTCTCTACCTCTCTCCCTCCCTCTCTCCCTCCCTCTCTACCTCTCTCCCTCCCTCTCTACCTCTCTCCCTCCTTCTCTACCTCTGTCTCTCCCTCTCTCTCTACCTCTGTCTCTCACTCTATCTCTCTCCCTCCCTCTCTACCTCTGTCTCCCTCCCTCTCCTCCCTCCTCTCCTCCTCTCTACCTCTCTCCCTCCCTCTCTACCTCTCTCCCTCCCTCTCTACCTCTCTCCCTCCCTCTCTACCTCTCTCTCCCTCTCCTCCCTCTCTCCCTCCTCTCTACCTCTGTCCCTCCCCTCCCTCTCTCCCTCCCCTCTCTACCTCTGTCTCCCCTCTCTACCTCTCTCTCCCTCTCTACCTCTGTCCCTCCCTCTCTACCTCTCTCCCTCCCTCTCTACCTCTCTCCCTCCTCTCTGCCTCTGTCTCTCCCCTCTCTCTCTCCCTCCCTCTCTCCCTCTCTCTCCCTCCCTCTCTCTACCTCTCTCCCTCCCTCTCTAGCTCTCTCCCTCCCTCTCTACCTCTGTCTCTCCCTCTCTACCTCTGTCTCTCCCTCTCTACCTCTGTCCCTCCCTCTCTACCTCTCTCCCTCCCTCTCTACCTCTGTCTCTCCCTCTCTACCTCTGTCTCTCCCTCTCTGCCTCTGTCTCTCCCTCTCTCCCTCCCTCTCTACCTCTCTCCCTCCCTCTCTACCTCTGTCTCTCCCTCTCTATCTCTCTCCCTCCCTCTCTACCTCTGTCTCTCCCTCTCTATCTCTCTCCCTCCCTCCCTATCTCTCTCCCTCCCTCTCTATCTCTCTCCCTCCCTCTCTACCTCTCTCCCTCCCTCTCTACATCCCTCCCTCTCTACCTCTGTCTCTCCCTTTCTATCTCTCTCCCTCCCTCTCTACCTCTCACCCTCCCTCTCTACTTCTGTCTCTCCCTCCCTCTCTACCTCTCTCCCTCCCTCTCTACCTCTGTCTCTCCCTCTCTATCTCTCTACCTCCCTCTCTATCTCTCTCTCTCCCTCTCTACCTCTCTCCCTCCCTCTGTCTCTCCCTCACTCTCTACCTCTCTCCCTCCCTCTCTACCTCTGTTTCTCCCCCTCTATCGCTCTCCCTCTCTATCTCTCTCCCTCCCTATCTATCTCTCTCCCTCTCTACCTCTGTCTCTCCCTTTCTATCTCTCTCACTCCCTCTCTATCTCTCTCCCTCCCTATCTACCTCTGTCTCTCCCTCCCTCTCTATCTCTCTCCCTCTCTATCTCTCTCCCTCTCTACCCCTGTCTCTCCCTCTCTTCATAAGCTGTCTTGTTATTAATCCACAATAATTAGTGTTGTGCATTACAGGAAGTGGTATCCTGGCAACCGTCACCATTACGGGTAACGGTGGCGCTAGCTGGAGAGGCCAGGCCGGGCTGCCATTAGCGATTCATTAAATTGGGTTTATAATTTTTCAATTTATTGACTTTTCTTTTCCAAACGCCGTGTCCCATTATGTGTATTGTCGAGTTCCAAAATGGCACCCTATTCCCTACGTACTTTTGGTGGACTCTGGTAAAACATAGTGCACTATATAGGGGTTACGGTACTATTTAGGAGGCAGACCTGGTCTCCAACAGGCAAGCGGCGAACACATCACATCTGTCATGTTACCCTACAGACGTCCCTCAACGCAGGCTGTGTGTCTGTGTCTGTGTGTGTGTTGAGACTGTCCCTCTGCTCAGGACAGACTAAACCATTTTGGCAGTGGCTCGAGGGCCTGTCTCTTCTGACTCTAGCTCTCCCTCCTCTCCTCTCCTCTCCTCTCCTACCACCCATCCCTCCATCTCCCCCTCCTCTCCTCTCCCACCTCCCATCCCTCCATCTCTCCCTCCTTTCCTCTCCTCTCCTACCACCCATCCCTCCATCTCCCTCCTCCTCTCCTCTCCTCTCCTCTCCTCTCCTCTCCTCTCCTACCACCCATCCCTCCATCTCCCCCTCCTCTCCTCTCCTCTCCTCTCCTACGACCCATCCCTCCATCTCCCCCTCCACTCCTCTCCCACCTCCCATCCCTCCATCTCCCCCTCTCCTCTCCTCTCCTACCACCCATCCCTCCATCTCTCCTTCCTCTCCTCTCCTCTCCTACGACCCATCCCTCCATCTCCCCTCCACTCCTCTCCCACCTCCCATCCCTCCATCTCCCCCTCTCCTCTCCTCTCCTACCACCCATCCCTCCATCTCTCCTTCCTCTCCTCCTCTCCCACCTCCCATCCCTCCATCTCCCCCTCCTCTCCCACCTCCCTTCCCTCCATCTCCCCCTCCTCTCCTCTCCTCTCCTACCTCCCATCCCTCCATCTTCCCCTCCTCTCCTACCACCCATCCCTCCATCTCTCCTTCCTCTCCTCTCCTCTCCCACCTCCCATCCCTCCATCTCCCCCTCCTCTCCCACCTCCCATCCCTCCATCTCCCCCTCCTCTCCTCTCCTCTCCCACCTCCCATCCCTCCATTTTTTTTTTTTTTCACCTTTATTTAACCAGGTAGGCTAGTTGAGAACAAGTTCTCATTTGCAACTGCGACCTGGCCAAGATAAAGCATAGCAGTGTGAACAGACAACACAGAGTTACACATGGAGTAAACAATTAACAAGTCAATAACACAGTAGAAAAAAATGGGCAGTCTATATACAATGTGTGCAAAAGGCATGAGGTAGGCGAATAATACAATTTTGCAGATTAACACTGGAGTGATAAATGATCAGATGGTCATGTACAGGTAGAGATATTGGTGTGCAAAAGAGCAGAAAAGTAAATAAAATTTAAAAAAAAAAACAGTATAAAAACAGTATGGGAATGAGGTAGGTGAAAATGGGTGGGCTATTTACCAATAGACTATGTACAGCTGCAGCGATCGGTTAGCTGCTCGGATAGCTGATGTTTGAAGTTGGTGAGGGAGATAAAAGTCTCCAACTTCAGCGATTTTTGCAGTTCGTTCCAGTCACAGGCAGCAGAGTACTGGAACGAAAGGCGGCCAAATGAGGTGTTGGCTTTAGGGATGATCAGTGAGATACACCTGCTGGAGCGCGTGCTACGGATGGGTGTTGCCATCGTGACCAGTGAACTGAGATAAGGCGGAGCTTTACCTAGCATGGACTTGTAGATGACCTGGAGCCAGTGGGTCTGGCGACGAATATGTAGCGAGGGCCAGCCGACTAGAGCATACAAGTCGCAGTGGTGGGTGGTATAAGGTGCTTTGGTGACAAAACGGATGGCACTGTGATAGACTGCATCCAGTTTGCTGAGTAGAGTGTTGGAAGCCATTTTGTAGATGACATCGCCGAAGTCGAGGATCAGTAGGATAGTCAGTTTTACTAGGGTAAGCTTGGCGGCGTGAGTGAAGGAGGCTTTGTTGCGGAATAGAAAGCCGACTCTTGATTTGATTTTCGATTGGAGATGTTTGATGTGAGTCTGGAAGGAGAGTTTGCAGTCTAGCCAGACACCTAGGTACTTATAGATGTCCACATATTCAAGGTCGGAACCATCCAGTGTGGTGATGCTAGTCGGGCATGCGGGTGCAGGCAGCGATCGGTTGAAAAGCATGCATTTGGTTTTACTCGCGTTTAAGAGCAGTTGGAGGCCACGGAAGGAGTGCTGTATGGCATTGAAGCTCGTTTGGAGGTTAGATAGCACAGTGTCCAATGACGGGCCGAAAGTATATAGAATGGTGTCGTCTGCGTAGAGGTGGATCAGGGAATCGCCCGCAGCAAGAGCAACATCATTGATATATACAGAGAAAAGAGTCGGCCCGAGAATTGGAACCCTGTGGCACCCCCATAGAGACTGCCAGAGGACCGGACAGCATGCCCTCCGATTTGACACACTGAACTCTGTCTGCAAAGTAATTGGTGAACCAGGCAAGGCAGTCATCCGAGAAACCGAGGCTATTGAGTCTGCCGATAAGAATATGGTGATTGACAGAGTCAAAAGCCTTGGCGAGGTCGATGAAGACGGCTGCACAGTACTGTCTTTTATCGATGGCGGTTATGATATCGTTTAGTACCTTGAGCGTGGCTGAGGTGCACCCGTGACCGGCTCGGAAACCAGATTGCACAGCGGAGAAGGTACGGTGGGATTCGAGATGGTCAGTGACCTGTTTGTTGACTTGGCTTTTGAAGACCTTAGATAGGCAGGGCAGGATGGATATAGGTCTATAGCAGTTTGGGTCCAGGGTGTCTCCCCCTTTGAAGAGGGGGATGACTGCGGCAGCATTTAATCCTTGGGGATCTCAGACGATATGAAAGAGAGGTTGAACAGGCTGGTAATAGGGGTTGCGACAATGGCGGCAGATAGTTTCAGAAATAGAGGGTCCAGATTGTCAAGCCCAGCTGATTTGTACGGGTCTAGGTTTTGCAGCTCTTTCAGAACATCTGCTATCTGGATTTGGGTAAAGGAGAACCTGGAGAGGCTTGGGCGAGGAGCTGCAGGGGGGGCGGAGCTGTTGGCCGAGGTTGGAGTAGCCAGGCGGAAGGCATGGCCAGCCGTTGAGAAGTGCTTATTGAAGCTTTCGATAATCGTGGATTTATCGGTGGAGACCGTGTTACCTAGCCTCAGTGCAGTGGGCAGCTGGGAGGAGGTGCTCTTGTTCTCCATGGACTTCACAGTGTCCCAGAACTTTTTGGAGTTGGAGTTACAGGATGCAAACTTCTGCCTGAAGAAGCTGGCCTTAGCTTTCCTGACTGACTGCGTGTATTGGTTCCTGACTTCCCTGAACAGTTGCATATCACGGGGGCTATTCGATGCTATTGCAGTCCGCCACAGGATGTTTTTGTGCTGGTCGAGGGCAGTCAGGTCTGGAGTGAACCAAGGGCTGTATCTGTTCTTGGTTCTGCATTTTTGAACGGAGCATGCTTATCTAAAATGGTGAGGAAGTTACTTTTAAAGAATGACCAGGCATCCTCAACTGACGGGATGAGGTCAATGTCCTTCCAGGATACCCGGGCCAGGTCGATTAGAAAGGCCTGCTCACAGAAGTGTTTTAGGGAGCGTTTGACAGTGATGAGGGGTGGTCGTTTGACTGCGGCTCCGTGGCGGATACAGGCAATGAGGCAGTGATCGCTGAGATCCTGGTTGAAGACAGCGGAGGTGTATTTGGAGGGCCAGTTGGTCAGGATGACGTCTATGAGGGTGCCCTTGTTTACAGAGTTAGGGTTGTACCTGGTGGGTTCCTTGATGATTTGAGTGAGATTGAGGGCATCTAGCTTACATTGTAGGACTGCCGGGGTGTTAAGCATATCCCAGTTTAGGTCACCTAACAGAACAAACTCTGAAGCTAGATGGGGGGCGATCAATTCACAAATGGTGTCCAGGGCACAGCTGGGAGCTGAGGGTGGTCGGTAGCAGGCGGCAACAGTGAGAGACTTATTTCTGGAGAGGGTAATTTTCAAAATTAGTAGTTCGAACTGTTTGGGTATGGCAAAAGTATGACATTACTTTGCAGGCTATCTCTGCAGTAGACTGCAACTCCGCCCCCTTTGGCAGTTCTATCTTGACGGAAGATGTTATAGTTGGGTATGGAAATCTCTGAATTTTTGGTGGCCTTCCTGAGCCAGGATTCAGACACGCCAAGGACATCAGGGTTAGCAGAGTGTGCTAAAGCAGTGAGTAAAACAAACTTAGGGAGGAGGCTTCTGATGTTGACATGCATAAAACCAAGGCTTTTCGATCACAGAAGTCAACAAATGAGGGTACCTGGGGACATGCAGGGCCTGGGTTTACCTCCACATCACCCGCGGAACAGAGAAGGAGTAGTATGAGGGTGCGGCTAAAGGCTATCAAAACTGGTCGCCTAGAGCGTTGGGGACAGAGGATATGAGGAGCAGGTTTCTGGGCATGGTAGAATATATTCAGGGCATAATGCGCAGACAGGGGTATGGTGGGTACAGCGGTGGTAGGCCCAGGCACTGGGTGATGATGAGAGAGGTTGTATCTCTGGACATGCTGGTTGTAATGGGTGAGGTCACCGCATGTGTGGGAGGTGGGACAAAGGAGGTAACAGGGGTATGCAGAGTGGGTCTAGGGGCTCCATTGTGAACTAAAACAATGATAACGAACCTGAACAACAGTATACAAGGCATATTGACATCTGAGAGAGACATACAGCGAGGCATACAGTAATCACAGGTGTTGAATTTGGAGAGCTAGCTAAAAACAGTAGGCGAGGCTAATCCGCTAGCACAACAAACAGCAGGTAAAATGGCGTTGACTAGGCAACGGGGCCGACAGGTAAGACAAACAAGCAGAAAGGAGTACCGTGATTAATGGACAGTCCAGCGTCGTCAGCTATGTAGCCAAGAGATCAGTGTCCAGGGGCAGCGGTGGATGGGCAGGGAGGCTGGGCTGGCGAGTGTTATCCAGGTTTTTAAAAAACTAACAATGACTAAATAGCTTGTAGCTAGTTAGCTGGTTAGCGTCTGGAGGTTCTTGAGTGTGTCATAAAAATAAAAATAAGAGTAAAAGTAATAGCGATTCCGTGTCACATTGGGTGAGGCAGGTTTCCGGAAGGTATAAACAAATTAAAAATCAAAAAGAGATAGAAAGTAAATGGGGTCAGAGAGTGATTGGGACGCGGTGGTTCAGACGGTTAGCAGGCCTGCGCTAACAAGCTAACAGTTCGTAGGCCCGAGCTAGACAAGGTAGCAGTTAGCGGACCGGAGCTTGACAAGCTAGCCGTTAGCAGGCCGAATTAGCAATCAGGGAGATAGCGAGGGCTAGAGAGTTAACCTTTGGGGGACGTCGCGATGGGGTGAGTCTGTTTATTCCTCTTCATGCGGTGAGCTGGAGATACAGCGATTCAGAAAGCTCGCGGGCCTTGGCCAGCAGATGGATCTTTGGCGATGTCGCAGCGGAAAAGCCTGTTGAAACCCCCTCGGACGATTATGTCGGCGGACCAGTCGTGATGGATCGGCGGGGCTCCGTGTCGGCAGTAGAGGGTCCAGGCCAATTGGCAAAATAGGTATTGTTGGACCTCTTCGGCTAGTCGGGAGATGGGCTTAGCTCGAGGCTAGCTCCAGGCTAACTGGTGCTTGCTCTGGGACAGAGACGTTAGCCAGGAGTAGCCACTCGGATTGCAGCTAGCTAGTTGCGATGATCCGGTGTAAAGGTTCAGAGCTTGCGGTAGGAATCCGGAGATGTGGTAGAGAAAAAGCAGTCTGATATGCTTTGGGTAGATGTCCTAGTTAGCGTTGAAGACCGCTAGCAGTGGCTAGCTACTAGCTAGTAGCTAGTTAGCTGGCTAGCTTCTGATGAGGGTTCCGATTCTAAACACTATACAGGACGGGACAAGACAAAACACACGTCCGACTGCTACGCCATCTTGGAACATCTCCCCCTCCTCTCCTCTCCTACCACCCATCCCTCCATCTCCCCCTCCTCTCCTCTCCTCTCCCACCTCCCATCCCTCCATCTCCCCCTCCTCTCCTCTCCTCTCCTACCACCCACCCTTCCATCTCCCCCTCCTCTCCTCTCCTCTCCTCTCCTCTCCCTCTCCTCTCCTCTCCTACCACCCACCCCTCCATCTCCCCCTCCTCTCCCCTCCTCTCCTCTCCTACCACCCATCCCTTCATCTCCCCCTCCGCTCCTCTCCTCTCCTCTCCCACCTCCCATCCCTCCATCTCTCCCCCTCTCCTCTCCTCTCCTACCACCCATCCCTCCATCTCTCCTCCTCTCCTCTCCTCTCCTACCTCCCATCCCTCCATCTTCCCCTCCTCTCCCACCTCCCATCCCTCCATCTCCCTCTCCTCTCCTCTCCTCTCCTCTCCTCTCCTCTCCTCTCCTCTCCAACCTCCCATCCCTCCATCTTCCCCTCCTCTCCCACCTCCCATCCCTCCATCTCCCCCTCCTCTCCTCTCCTCTCCTCTCCTACCACCCATCCCTCCATCTCCCCCTCCTCTCCTCTCCTCTCCTCTCCCACCTCCCATCCCTCCATCTCTCCCTCCTTTCCTCTCCTCTCCTACCACCCATCCCTCCATCTCCCCCTCCTCTCCTCTCCTCTCCTCTCCTCTCCTCTCCTACCACCCATCCCTCCATCTCCCCCACCCTCCCTACCACCCATCTCCTCTCCCTCCTCTCCTCTCCTCTCCTCTCCTCTCCTCTCCTACGACCCATCCCTCCATCTCCCCCTCCTCTCCTCTCCCACCTCCCATCCCTCCATCTCCCCCCCCTCTCCTCTCCTCTCCTCTCCTACCACCCATCCCTCCATCTCTCCCTCCTCTCCTCTCCTCTCCCACCTCCCATCCCTCCATCTCCCCCTCCTCTCCCACCTCCCATCCCTCCATCTCCCCTCCTCTCCTCTCCTCTCCTCTCCTACCTCCCATCCCTCCATCTTCCCTCCTTTCCCACCTCCCATCCCTCCATCTCCCCCTCCTCTCCTCTCCCTCTCCTCTCCTCTCCTCTCCTACCTCCCATCCCTCCATCTTCCCCTCCTCTCCCACCTCCCATCCCTCCATCTCCCCCTCCTCTCCTCTCCTCTCCTCTCCTACCACCCATCCCTCCATCTCCCCCTCCTCTCCTCTCCTCTCCCACCTCCCATCCCTCCATCTTCCCCTCCTCTCCTCTCCTCTCCTCTCCTACCTCCCATCCCTCCATCTTCCTCTCCTCTCCTCTCCTCTCCTACCA
>NW_027040376.1:37500-45000 GCF_034236695.1 Oncorhynchus nerka
GGTCCCGGTATTTTTCCATTCAAATCTCAGAACAAACCAGGCTACAAGGACGGTGCTTTCAATGGAGAGAAATATGACAAACCACCTTCAGGATTGATTCAAACAACGTTTTCCATGTTTCAGTCGATATTATGGAGTTCGGAAAAAAGTTTGACATGTAGGTGACTGAATTTTCGGTTAGTTTCGGTAGCCATATGCATAGTAACAAAAGGGAACGATGTGTCCTACACAAGAATCTTTCAGGAAAAACTCGACATCTGCTATGTAACTGAGAGTCTCCTCATTGAAACATCTGAAGTTCTTCAAAGGTAAATTATTTTATTTGATTCCTTGGCTGGTTTTTGTGAATATGTTGCGTGCTAAATGCTAACGCTAATGCTAAGCTAGCTATCACCACTCTTACACAAATTAGTGATTTTCTCTGGTTCTAAAGCATATTTTGAAAATCTGAGACGACAGGATTGTTAAGAAAAGGATAAGCTTGAGAACAGGCATATTTATTTCATTTCATTTGCGATTTTTAGAAATCGCTAACGTTGCGTTATGCTAATGAGCTTGAGGCTGTAGTTACGCTACCGCATACGGGTTTGGTCGGACTATGAGGTTAAAAAAAAAAGTTTAAAAAATAAAAATAAAAATGTAAAAGTGGTTTATTCACCTGAATCAGATCTGGTGAATGTTTATTCACCCCGTTTGCTATGAAGCATCTGAATCAGATCTGGTGAATGTTTATTCACCCCGTTTGCTATGAAGCATCTGAATCAGATCTGGTGAATGTTTATTCACCCCGTTTGCTATGAAGCATCTGAATCAGATCTGGTGAATGTTTATTCACCCCGTTTGCTATGAAGCATCTGAATCAGATCTGGTGAATGTTTATTCACCCCGTTTGCTATGAAGCATCTGAATCAGATCTGGTGAATGTTTATTCACCCCGTTTGCTATGAAGCATCTGAATCAGATCTGGTGAATGTTTATTCAGCATCCAGATCTGGTGAATGTTTGCTATGAAGCATCTGAATCAGATCTTGAATGTTTATTCACCCGTTTGCTATGAAGCATCTGAATCAGATCTGGTGAATGTTTATTCACCCCGTTTGCTATGAAGCATCTGAATCAGATCTGGTGAATGTTTATTCACCCCGTTTGCTATGAAGCATCTGAATCAGATCTGGTGAATGTTTATTCACCCCGTTTGCTATGAAGCATCTGAATCAGATCTGGTGAATGTTTATTCACCCCGTTTGCTATGAAGCATCTGAATCAGATCTGGTGAATGTTTATTCACCCCGTTTGCTATGAAGCATCTGAATCAGATCTGGTGAATGTTTATTCACCCCGTTTGCTATGAAGCATCTGAATCAGATCTGGTGAATGTTTATTCACCCCGTTTGCTATGAAGCATCTGAATCAGATCTGGTGCAACCGATTACCTTCTGAAGTCACATAATTAGTTCAATTAAGTCCACCTGTGGGGCAATCTAAGTGTCACATGATCTGTCACGTGATCTCAGTATATATACATCTGTTCTGAAAGGCCCCAGAGTCTGCAACACCACTAAGCAAGGGGCACCACCAAGCAAGCGGCACCATGAAGACCAGGGAGCTCTCCAAACAGGTCAGGGACAAAGTTGTGGAGAAGTACAGATCAGGGTTGGGTTATAAAAAAATATCTGAAACATTGAACATCCCATGGAGCACCATTAAATCCATTATTCAAAAATGTTAAGAATATAGCACCACAACAAACCTGCCAAGAGAGGGCCACCCACCAAAACTCATGGACCAGGCAAGGACGGCATTAATCAGAGAGGCAACAAAGAGACCAAAGATAATCCTGAAGGAGTTGCAAAGCTCCACAGCGGAGATTGGAATATCTGTCCATAGGACCACTTTAAGCCGTACCCTCCACAGAGCTGGGATTTATGGAAGAGTGGCCTGAAAAAAAACAAGCAAACATATTTGGTGTTCACCAAAAGGCATGTGGGAGACAACCCCAAACATATTTGGTGTTCACCAAAAGGCATGTGGGAGACAACCCCAAACATGCTTGGTGTTCACCAAAAGGCATGTGGGAGACAACCCCAAACATATTTGGTGTTCTCCAAAAGGCATGTGGGAGACAACCCCAAACATATTTGTCGTTCACCAAAAGGCATGTGGGAGACAACCCCAAACATGCTTGGTGTTCACCAAAAGGCATGTGGGAGACAACCCCAAACATATTTGGTGTTCTCCAAAAGGCATGTGGGAGACTCCCCAAACATGCTTGGTGTTCACCAAAAGGCATGTGGGAGACAACCCCAAACATGTTTAGTGTTCCCCAAAAGGCATGTGGGAGACAACCCCAAACATGTTTAGTGTTCCCCAAAAGGCATGTGGGAGACTCCCCAAACATATAGAAGAAGGTACTCTGGTCAGATGAGACTAAAATGTAGCGTTTTGGCCATCAAGGAAAATTATGTCTGGCGCCAATCCAACACTGTTAAGCAGAGCGACACAGGCGAACCTCAGAGCAGAAACAGATGAGGAAACAGGGATGAATGAATCTAAATATGTATTGTCAACACAGAGAGATATGGAGTGCAGATCTGGGGAAGCTCGGATGAGTTGCAGAAAAACCAGAGTTGGCTGAGTAGAAGAGTGTAAACAGGTCCTGATGGGAATCCAAGGTAGTGGTGGTGAGATGTGGAGACTGAGGTTGGTGTTGGCTGAGTAGAACAGTGTAAACAGGTCCTGATGGGAATCCAAGGTAGTGGTGGTCAGATGTGGAGACTGAGGTTGGAGTTGGCTGAGTAGAACAGTGTAAACAGGTCCTGATGGGAATCCAAGGTAGTGGTGGTGAGTGAAATCCAGAGTAATAATAAATGGCTAGAATCATGAGAAGAGATTACGATCTGGCAGAGTCGGAAGTGGCAGGACTGAGAATTTGTAGAGGTCTTGATTATGGAACGAGTTGCAGCTGGTAGGTACCTGCTCTGACTCCAGCACATCCTTCTCCAACCACACAATCACACACAGAGGGAGAGAGTGTACAGGGAGAGTAACTGCAGTTCAAGAAGACACCGGATGAACACCAGAGGGCGTAGAAGGAGCAGATGTGACAAACACCTCAGATCACCCCGAGAACACCATCCCCACAGTGAAGCATGGTGGTGGCAGCATCATGCTGTGGGGATGTTTTTCATCGTCGGGGAAACTGGTCAGACTTGAAGGAAAGATGGATGGCGCTAAATACAGGAAAATTCTTGAGGCAAACCTGTTTCAGTCTTCCAGAGAATTGAGACTCGATGTTCACCTTCCAGCAGGACAATGACCTTATGCATACTGCTAAAGCAGCACTCAAGTGGTTTAAGGGGAAACATTTAAATGTCTTGAATGGCCTAGTCAAAGCCCAGACCTCAATCCAATTGAGAATCTGTGGTATGACTTAAAGATTGTAGTACACCAGCGGAACCCATCCAACTTGAAGGAGCTGGAGCAGTTTTGCCTTGAGGAATGGGCAAAAAAATATTGGTGGATAGATGTGCCAAGCTTATAGAGACATACCCCAAGACACTGCAAAAGTTGGATCGACAAAAGTATTGACTTTTGAAGAGTTATGCATGGCTCAAGTTTTCAGTTGTTTTGTCTTATTCCGTGTTTATTTCACAATAAAAAATATTTAGCATCTTCAAAGTGGTAGGCATGTTGTGTAAATCAAATGATACAACCCCCCCCTAAAATCTATTTCAAAACTAGGATGTAAGGCAACAAAATAGTAAAAAGTCAGAGGGGGGTGAATACCTTCGCAAGCCACAGACCCCTCCATGGGAATAGGGTTCTATCTGTGATATACCCTCCATGGGAATAGGGTTCTATCTGTGATATACCCTCCATGGGAATAGGGTTCTATCTGTGATATACCCTCCATGGGAATAGGGTTCTATCTGTGATATACCCTCCATGGGTTCTATCTGTGATATACCCTCCATGGGTTCTATCTGTGATATATCCTCCATGGGTTCTATCTGTGATATACCCTCCATGGGTTCTATCTGTGATATATCCTCCATGGGAATAGGGTTCTATCTGTGATATATCCTCCATGGGTTCTATCTGTGATATATCCTCCATGGGTTCTATCTGTGATATACCCTCCATGGGTTCTATCTGTGATATATCCTCCATGGGAATAGGGTTCTATCTGTGATATACCCTCCATGGGTTCTATCTGTGATATATCCTCCATGGGAATAGGGTTCTATCTGTGATATATCCTCCATGGGAATAGGGTTCTATCTGTGATATATCCTCCATGGGAATAGGGTTCTATCTGTGATATATCCTCCATGGGAATAGGGTTCTATCTGTGATATATCCTCCATGGGAATAGGGTTCTATCTGTGATATATCCTCCATGGGTTCTATCTGTGATATACCCTCCATGGGTTCTATCTGTGATATACCCTCCATGGGAATAGGGTTCTATCTGTGATATACCCTCCATGGGAATAGGGTTCTATCTGTGATATACCCTCCATGGGAATAGGGTTCTATCTGTGATATACCCTCCATGGGAATAGGGTTCTATCTGTGATATATCCTCCATGGGAATAGGGTTCTATCTGTGATATATCCTCCATGGGTTCTATCTGATATACCCTCCATGGGAATAGGGATATATATCCTCCATGGGAATAGGGTTCTATCTGTGATATACCCTCCATGGGAATAGGGTTCTATCTGTGATATATCCTCCATGGGAATAGGGTTCTATCTGTGATATATATACCCTCCATGGGAATAGGGGGTTCTATCTGTGATATACCCTCCATGGGGTTCTATCTGTGATATACCCTCCATGGGAATAGGGTTCTATCTGTGATATATCCTCCATGGGAATAGGGTTCTATCTGTGATATATACCCTCCATGGGAATAGGGTTCTATCTGTGATATACCCTCCATGGGAATAGGGTTCTATCTGTGATATACCCTCCATGGGAATGGGTTCTATCTGTGATATACCCTCCATGGGAATAGGGTTCTGTGATATGTCCTCCATGGGTTCTATCTGTGATATACCCTCCATGGTAATAGGGTTCTATCTGTGGAATAGGGTTCTATCTGTGATATACCCTCCATGGGAATAGGGTTCTATCTGTGATATACCCTCCATGGGAATAGGGTTCTATCTGTGAATCCAGGGTTCTATCTGTGATATACCCTCCATAGGGTTCTATCTGTGATAATAGGGTTCTATCTGTGATATACCCTCCATGGGAATAGGGTTAAACACATTGAAACATTGTGATAAGGGTTAAACACATTCATGGAAACATTAAGGCAATAATTAGCATAAACACATTCATGGAAACATTAAGGCATAAATTAGCATAAACACATTCATGGAAACATTAAGGCAAGAATGAGCATACATTCATGGAAACATTGAGGCAGTCCATAATAGGGTTCTAGCATGGAAACAGGCAGGTTTAATTAGCATAATCTCATTTTTGGAAAATTAAATATTTCTATTCAAGAAAACACCAGTTTCATGCTCTTCATTAAGATAAACACACACAAAAATGACCTTTATTTAATTGGTTGATGTGTTACATCACCTTTAAATACCTACTATTGTCTTTCAGTATAAATCACCTTTAAATATATACTATTGTCTTTCAGTATAAATCACCTTTAAATATATACTATTGTCTTTCAGCATAAATACCTCCATAATACTATTGTCTTTCAGTATAAATCACCTTTAACTATATACTATTGTCTTTCAGTATAAATCACCTTTAAATATATACTATTGTCTTTCAGTATAAATCACCTTTAAATATATACTATTGTATTTCAGTATAAATCACTTTTAAATATATACTATTTTCTTTCAGTATAAATCACCTTTAAATATATACTATTGTCTTTCAGTATCATTAACTTCTTCAGGATCTGTGTCCTTTTCACAGCAGGAGGTTCAGGAAGTGACCTTTTCACAGCAGGAAGTACAGGAAGTGACCTTTTCACAGCAGGAGGTGCAGGAAGTGACCTTTTCACAGCAGGAGGTGCAGGAAGTGACCTTTTCACAGCAGGAGGTGCAGGAAGTGACCTTTTCACAGCAGGAGGTACAGGAAGTGACCTTTTCACAGCAGGAGGAACAGGAAGTGACCTTTTCACTGCAGGAGGTACAGGAAGTGACCTTTTCACAGCAGGAGGTACAGGAAGTGACCTTTTCACAGCAGGAGGTACAGGAAGTGACCTTTTCACAGCAGGAGGTACAGGATGTGACCTTTTCACAGCAGGAGGTACAGGAAGTGACCTTTTCACAGCAGGAGGTACAGGAAGTGGAGAGACATATAAAATACATGCACGTCTCACAGGTAGTGTCAAAGCGCCCAATTTAACTTCCTGCCTGACAAAAGAAGGTCTTCAAAGACGTCACTTGGACGTTTCAAATGGCTGCCATGGTAACCGGGCAAGCTGTGGCGCGCTGTCTGTGTGTGTGTGTGTGTGTGTGTGTGTGTGTGTGTGTGTGTGTGTGTGTGTGTGTATTGTCGCAGTATAAATCACTGGAGACAATCATTTCACATGAAAATAGGAGACTGTTCTAAAAAAAAGAACTGGGAGGATGGAAAAGGGTAAGGGCAGTTACAATGATGCCTTCAAATACTGTGTGTGTGTCAGTGTGTGTGAGTGTGTGTTTGTGTGTGTGTGTCACCTGTGTGTGTGTATTGTGTGTGTGTGTGTGTGTGTGTGTGTGTGTGTGTGTGTGTGTGTGTGTGTGTGTGTGTGTGTGTGTGTGTGTGTGTGTGTGTTTCTGCCTCCCTGTGAAGTGACCCCTCTTTATGGCATCGTGCCAACTCTTGGTTTCTGCAGAGAATCTTTTGTTGTGTTCAGGAAGTGTTGTTCCGTGAAAAGTCACTGAATAGTCAAACCATGTAACAGATTGTGTGAGCTGATCATTTTGGAATTTTTAATCACCAAGCTTTTCTTTTAGGCTTCATTCCTCCATGCTGTGTGTTGTGTGTGAAAAACATATAAAAAATGTGTCTAAGTAGTTTGTCTCCTGCCTGAAAACATTACATTAAATAGTTTGTCTGGTCTCATCTAGCCACAGTGACATTTCAAATGAGACTCTGGTTAAAAAGTAGTGTACTATTTTTAGGTGTAGGGATGATTTGGTGGACACACAGAGTGTTGTTGTGATGTGTGTGTGTGTGAGTGTGTGTTGTGTGTCTGCAGAGCGGTTTAACCTCTGTCCTCCCAGAATCCCTAGGAGAGCTGGAGGTCAAAGGCATGCTCCAGGTTCACCCCAGGCATTCAATACTGTGTGTGTGTGAGGTCACTTCCTGTTTAATATTTATTTATTACTCCACTCTGATGTGTGTGTGTGTGTGAAGTGTTGTGTGTCAGAATAGAATGTGTGTGTTTCTGCCTGTTGTTGCCATCGCTTGGTGGAGAGATGCTCTCTGTGATGGTGGAGAGAATCTTTTGTTGTGTGGAGTTT
>NW_027040376.1:50000-57500 GCF_034236695.1 Oncorhynchus nerka
ATATGATATTACAACAAGGTTGTTGTCATTACTGGGCATCACAGACAACAGACAACGCTGCAATAGATTTGTCTACTAAGACCAGATGATGGCGTCCACATTGTTACATCACTTCACGGAGCCAAACATGGATTTATTTTAATAACGGGGTGTTTTTAAAAAATTGAAACCATTACCTGCAACTGGAGACGGACATTTAAAATAAACGTTTTTTGCCAAATCGAGAACGAAAGCAGTATTGCCAATACCGTGTCAGTTCAACAAATCTATGGCAGCATTTTATACAGACTAAACTGTAACGCCCAGTATTGGATTTTAGCAGAATAATAAGTAGAATAAACGCCTTCGGGACAACAACCCCGTTTGTTAAGGAGACACACGACCATCAGTTCCTCATGTACCATGTCTATAATTAGTTCATATAGTAACCTACTGGTCTGTTTTAATTAGTTCATATAGTAACCTACTGGTCTGTTATAATTAGTTCATATAGTAACCTACTGGTCTGTTTTAATTAGTTCATATAGTAACCTACTGGTCTGTTGTAATTAGTTCATATAGTAACCTACTGGTCTGTTATAATTAGTTCATATAGTAACCTACTGGTCTGTTATAATTAGTTCATATAGTAACCTACTGGCCTGTTTTAATTAGTTCATATAGTAACCTACTGGTCTGTTATAATTAGTTCATATAGTAACCTACTGGTCTGTTATAATTAGTTCATATAGTAACCTACTGGTCTGTTATAATTAGTTCATATAGTAACCTACTGGTCTGTTTTAATTAGTTCATATAGTAACCTACTGGTCTGTTATAATTAGTTCATATAGTAACCTACTGGTCTGTTATAATTAGTTCATATAGTAACCTACTGGTCTGTTATAATTAGTTCATATAGTAACCTACTGGTCTGTTTTAATTAGTTGATATAGTAACCTACTGGTCTGTTTTAATTAGTTCATATAGTAACCTACTGGTCTGTCATAATTAGTTCATATAGTAACCTACTGGTCTGCTATAATTAGTTCATATAGTAACCTACTGGTCTGTTATAATTAGTTCATATAGTAACCTACTGGTCTGTTATAATTAGTTCATATAGTAACCTACTGGCCTGTTTTAATTAGTTCATATAGTAACCTACTGGTCTGTTATAATTAGTTCATATAGTAACCTACTGGTCTGTTATAATTAGTTCATATAGTAACCTACTGGTCTGTTATAATTAGTTCATATAGTAACCTACTGGTCTGTTATAATTAGTTCATATAGTAATCTACTGGTCTGTTATAATTAGTTCATATAGTAACCTACTGGTCTGTTATAATTAGTTCATATAGGAACCTACTGGTCTGTTCAGCTGACCTCACAATCCCTTTTCCTGTCTGACAGCTGACCTCACAATCCCTTTTCCTGTCTGACAGCTGACCTCACAATCCCTCTTCCTGTCTGAGGAGGGGTAGGGAACCTCAGACATTGTGCTAAGAGACAGAGGCAAGGAGAGATGAAATTAATCAAAGAAATACAATTAAGAATCACCTTATGAAAGATGCAAATAGAAACGTAAAAGATATATCTAAAGTACACAACCATCTCTGCTCCTTTTGTTGACAGTGGGGCTATATTCTAGTGGCCACTAGGTGATGCTAATGGGTCTCTAACAGAGCGCTCTCCAGCTTCATTATTTTCCTCATAGCAACAGATGAGAGTGAATGTCCATCCTTCCAGTCACTGCCACAGAGAGTTCAATACTGAATGTACAATATAATTCTCATTCATCCCAATGTGGTTTTATTATATGAGAGAATACACTTCCTGTCCTGTGTTGAAAGGGTTAATGGAGGACAGTGGATGTGATGTAGATGTTATGGGTGACAGATCTAGCTGGTGTTCTGTGTGATTAACTCAACCCCTTAGCATTTGATTTAAATAGAGACAGTATGTACTGGTAGCCACTTGTAGAGATTTATAAGGGCCAATTAACTATGACGACAATAAACACATATATAAGTGTGTGTATCATTATGTTGTCTAACAATATGGAATATACTTAGATAGTCCACATGGCAGGAATACAGTGAGTTCTGTTCTTCTTAGACTGTATTCCCTTCGTCGCGCACTACTTTGGACCAGAGACCTAGGGGCCCTGGTTGAAAGTAGTGCACTATATAGGGAATAAGGTGTCTTTCGGAACACAGACTTAGTTTATGACATCACCTGATGGTACCTAGAACTCTCAGGACTCCCACCGAGCTCTACATTCACAGAAATGAAGACTCCACTATAACATCTCTACATCCACAGATATGAAGACTCCATTATAAACATCTCTACATCCACAGACAGGACGACTCCATTATAAATATCTCTACATCCACAGATATGAAGACCCCATTATAAACATCTCTACATCCACAGATATGAAAACTTCATTATAAATATCTCTACATCCACAGATATGAAGACTCCATTATAAACATCTCTACATCCACAGATATGAAGACTCCATTATAAATATCTCTACATCCACAGATATGAAGACCCCATTATAAACATCTCTACATCCACAGATATGAAGACTCCATTATAAACATCTCTACATCCACAGATATGAAGACTCCATTATAAATATCTCTACATCCACAGATATGAAGACTTAAAGAACAGAGCGAGAGAGAGATAGAGAGAGAACTTCATTATAAATATCTCTACATCCACAGATATGAAAACCCCATTATAAACATCTCTACATCCACAGATACAGGAGGCGAGAATGGAATGAAAACTCCATTATAAATATCTCTACAACCACAGATATGAAGATCTGTTTCCATTATAAACAGAGATCTCAGGACATCCACAGATAGTAGAAGACTCAAAGAAGGAGAGAGAGAGAGGAGAGAGAGAGGGGAGAAGAGATGGGGGAAGGAGGAGGAGAACATGGAAGGGAGAAGATGAGGAGGGGACTCTGTGGTTTAAGATAATAGCAGGAACCAGCTGGGAATTACTGGTTCAATACGTGAGCAGATCTGTTTCCATTTATACACCGGAGAAACAGAGAACACAGGAGGCAGCAGTAGACTAACGATCAAGGAGAAGAGAGGAGGAGAGAGGAGGAAGAGAGAGGAGGGGAAGAGATGAGGGGAAGAGAGGAGGAGAAGAGAGGAGGGGAAGAGAGAGAGAGAGAGGGAAGAGAGAGAGGAGGAGAAGAGAGGGGAAGAGGGGAAGAGAGAGGGGAGGAGGAGAGGAGGAGAGGAGGGAGGGGAAGAGAGAGGAGGGGAAGAGAGGAGAAGAGAGGAGGGGAAGAGAGGAGGAGAAGAGAGGAGGGGAAGAGATGAGGAGAAGAGAGGAGGAGAAGAGAGGAGAGAGAGAAGAGAGGAGGGGAGAGAGAGGGAGAAGGAGGAGAGAGAGGAGGGGAAGAGAGGAGGAGGAGGAAGAGGGGAAGAGAGGGAAGAGAGAGAAGGAGGAGGGAAGAGAGGAGAAGGAGGAGAGGGGAAGAGAGGAGGGAAGAGAGAGAGGAGGAAGAGAGGAGGGGAAGAGAGGAGGGGAAGAGAGGAGGAGAAGAGAGGAGGGGAAGAGAGGAGAGGGGAAGAGAGGAGGAGAAGAGAGGAGGAGAAGAGAGGAGGGGAAGAGGAGGGGAGAGAGGAGGGGAAGAGAGGAGGGGAAGAGAGGAGGAGAAGAGAGAGGAGAAGAGAGGAGGAGAAGAGAGGAGGGGAAGAGAGGAGGAGAAGAGAGGAGGGGAAGAGAGGAGAGGAGGGGAAGAGAGGAGGAGAAGAGAGGAGGGGAAGAAAGGAGAAGAGGAGAAGAGAGGAGGAGAAGGAGAAGAGAGGAGGGGAAGAGAGAGAGAGAGAGAGAGGAGAGAAGAGAGAGAGGAGAGAGAAGAGAGGGAGAGAGGGGAAGAGAGGGAGAGAGGAGGAGGAGAGAGGAGAGAGAGAGAGAGGAGGAGAAGAGATGAGAAAGAGAGGAGGAGAAGAGAGAGAAGAGGAGGAGCAGAGGAGGGGAGGAGGGAAGAGACAGAAGAAGGACAGGGGAAGAGAGGAGACACAGAGGGGGGAGAGAAGAGAAGAGAGGAGGAGAAGAGAAGAGGAGAAGAGTTGGAGGGTTTTGACACACACACACACACAGACACACAGACACACACACACACACACACACACACACACACACACACACACACACACACACACACACAGACACACAGACACACAGACACACACACACAGACACAGACACACAGACACACAGACACACAGACACACAGACACACAGACACACACACACAGACACACAGACACACAGACACACACACATACAGACACACAGACACAGACACACAGACATACAGACACACAGACACACAGACACACACACATACAGACACACAGACACAGACACACAGACACACAGACACAGACACACAGACACACAGACACACACACATACAGACACACAGACACAGACACACAGACACACAGACACAGACACACAGACACAGACACCCCCTCCACCCTCCAAGGGTGTATCTAGGTATCCAGACTGTCTGGTGATTGTGAGTGGATGTGAAAACCTACATCAGGTCCATGTAATCTGTGTTGTTCTCTCTGCCAGAGTCTTGTGTTGTAATTCTCTATTACTGTGTTGTGTTGTTCTCTCTGCCAGAGTCTTGTGTTGTAATTCTCTATTACTGTGTTGTGTTGTTCTCTCTGCCAGAGTCTTGTGTTGTAATTCTCTATTACTGTGTTGTGTTGTTCTTCTGCCAGAGTCTATTACTGTGTTGTGTTGTTCTCTCTGCCAGAGTCTTGTGTTGTAATTCTCTATTACTGTGTTGTGTTGTTCTCTCTGCCAGAGTCTTGTGTTGTAATTCTCTATTACTGTGTTGTGTTGTTCTCTCTGCCAGAGTCTTGTGTTGTAATTCTCTATTACTGTGTTGTGTTGTTCTCTCTGCCAGAGTCTTGTGTTGTAATTCTCTATTACTGTGTTGTGTTGTTCTCTCTGCCAGAGTCTTGTGTTGTAATTCTCTATTACTGTGTTAATATATTTACACCACTGATTATTTGTATTTATTATTTAACAAGTCAGTTATGAACAAATTCTTATTGACAATGACGGCCTACCAAAAGGCAAAAGGCCTCCTGCGGAGACGGGGCCTGGGATTTAAAAAATTAATTAAATAAATAATAAATATAGAACAGAACACACATCACGACAAGAGAGACAACACAACACTACGTAAAGAGAGACCTGAGACAACAACATAGCAAGGCAGAAACACATGACAACACAGTAACACATGACAACACAGTAACACATGACAACACAGCATGGTAGTAACACATGACAACACAGTAACACATGACAACACAGCAAGGCAGTAACACATGACAACACAGCATGGTAGTAACACATGACAACACAGCAAGGCAGTAACACATGACAACACAGCATGGCAGTAACACATGACAACACAGCAAGGCAGTAACACATGACAACACAGCATGGCAGTAACACATGACAACACAGCAAGGCAGTAACACATGACAACACAGTAACACATGACAACACAGTAACACATGACAACACAGTAACACATGACAACACAGCATGGTAGTAACACATGACAACACAGTAACACATGACAACACAGCAAGGCAGTAACACATGACAACACAGCAAGGTAGTAACACATGACAACACAGTAACACATGACAACACAGCAAGGCAGTAACACATGACAACACAGTAACACATGACAACACAGCAAGGTAGTAACACATGACAACACAGTAACACATGACAACACAGCAAGGCAGTAACACATGACAACACAGTAACACATGACAACACAGCAAGGCAGTAACACATGACAACACAGCAAGGTAGTAACACATGACAACACAGCAAGGCAGTAACACATGACAACACAGCAACACATGACAACACAGCAAGGCAGTAACACATGACAACACAGCATGGCAGCAACACATGACAACACAGCATGGTAGTAACACATGACAACACAGCAAGGCAGTAACACATGACAACACAGCAACACATGACAACACAGCATGGTAGCAACACATGACAACACAGCAAGGTAGCAACACATGACAACACAGCATGGCAGCAACACATGACAACACAGCAACACATGACAACACAGCAAGGCAGTAACACATGACAACACAGCAAGGCAGTAACACATGACAACACAGCAAGGCAGTAACACATGACAACACAGCAAGGCAGTAACACATGACAACACAGCAAGGCAGTAACACATGACAACACAGCATGGCAGCAACACATGACAACACAGCATGGTAGTAACACATGACAACACAGCATGGTAGCAACACATGACAACACAGCAACACATGACAACACAGCATGGTAGTAACACATGACAACACAGCATGGCAGCAACACATGACAACACAGCATGGCAGCAACACATGACAACACAGCATGGTAGTAACACATGACAACACAGCACAGTCGCACCACAAAACATGGTAGAAACATTATTGGGCCACAGACAACAGGCACAGACAACAGGCACAGACAACAGGCACAGACAACAGGTACAGACAACAGGCACAGACAACAGGCACAGACAACAGGCACAGACAACAGGCACAGACAACAGGCACAGACAACAGGCACAGACAACAGGCACAGACAACAGGTACAGACAACAGGCACAGACAACAGGCACAGACACAGACAACAGGCACAGACAACAGGCACAGACAACAGGCACAGACAACAGGCACAGACACAGACAACCGGCACAGACAACAGACACAGACAACAGGCACAGACAACAGGCACAGACAACAGGCACAGACACAGACAACCGGCACAGACAACAGACACAGACAACAGGCACAGACAACAGGCACAGACAACAGGCACAGACAACAGGCACAGACACAGACAACCGGCACAGACAACAGGCACAGACAACAGGCACAGACACAGACAACCGGCACAGACAACAGGCACAGACAACAGGCACAGACAACAGGCACAGACAACAGGCACAGACACAGACAACCGGCACAGACAACAGACACAGACAACAGGCACAGACAACAGGCACAGACAACAGGCACAGACACAGACAACCGGCACAGACAACAGACACAGACAACAGGCACAGACAACAGGCACAGACAACAGGCACAGACAGGCACAGACACAGACAACCGGCACAGACAACAGGCACAGACAACAGGCACAGACACAGACAACCGGCACAGACAACAGGCACAGACAACAGGCACAGACAACAGGCACAGACAACAGGCACAGACACAGACAACCGGCACAGACAACAGGCACAGACAACAGGCACAGACACAGACAACCGGCACAGACAACAGGCACAGACAACAGGCACAGACAACAGGCACAGACAACAGGCACAGACACAGACAACCGGCACAGACAACAGACACAGACAACAGGCACAGACAACAGACAACCGGCACAGAC
>NW_027040376.1:62500-72500 GCF_034236695.1 Oncorhynchus nerka
ACTGAGACACTGAGACACTGAGACACTGAGACACTGAGACACTGAGACACTGAGACACTGAGACACTGAGACACTGAGACACTGAGACACTGATACACTGATACACTGACACACTGAGACACTGAGACACTGAGACACTGATACACTGATACACTGAGACACTGAGACACTGAGACACTGATACACTGAGACACTGATACACTGAGACACTGAGACACTGAGACACAGACACTGAGACACTGACATACACTGAGACACATACACTGAGACACTGAGACACTGAGACACTGAGACACTGAGACACTGATACACTGAGACACTGAGACACTGAGACACTGAGACACTGAGACATACACTGAGACACTGAGACACTGAGACACTGAGACACTGATACACTGAGACACTGAGACACTGAGACACCGAGACACTGATACACTGAGACACTGAGACACTGATACACTGAGACATATACTGAGACACTGAGACACTGATACACTGAGACACTGAGACACTGAGACACTGAGACACACACTGATACACTGAGACACTGAGACACTGATACACTGAGACACTGAGACACTGATACACTGAGACACTGATACACTGAGACACTGATACACTGATACACTGAGACACTGAGACATACACTGAGACATACACTGATACCGTGAGACACTGATACACTGAGACACTGAGACACTGAGACATACACTGAGACATACACTGAGACAAACACTGAGACATAAACTGATATACTGATACACTGAGACAAACACTGAGACATAAACTGATACACTGAGACACTGAGACATACACTGAGACATACACTGAGACAAACACTGAGACATACACTGATAGACTGAGACATACACTGAGGCACTGAGACAAACACTGAGACATACACTGATAGACTGAGACATACACTGAGACACTGAGACAAACACTGAGACATACACTGATAGACTGAGACATACACTGAGACACTGAGACAAACACTGAGACAAACACTCAGACATACACTGATAGACTGAGACATACACTGAGACACTGAGACATACACTGAGACACTGAGACACTGAGACATACACTGAGACATACACTGAGACATACACTGATACACTGAGACAAACACTGAGACAAACACTGAGACATAAACTGATACACTGAGAAAAACACTGAGACATACACTGATACACTGGGACACTGTTTCAACTGTTCTGCCTTATTATTATTCGACCATGCTGGTCATTTATGAACATTTGAACATCTTGGTCATGTTCTGTTATAATCTCTACCCGGCACAGCCAGAAGAGGACTGGCCACCCCACATAGCCTGGTTCCTCTCTAGGTGTCTTCCTAGGTTTTGGCCCTTTCTAGGGAGTTTTCCTAGCCACCGTGCTTTTACACCTGCATTGTTTGCTGTTTGGGGTTTTAGGCTGGGTTTCTGTACAGCACTTTGAGATATCAGCTGATGTACGAAGGGCTATATAAATAAATTTGATTTGATTTGATTTGACACACACTGAGAAAAACACTGAGAAACTGAGACATACACTGAGACATACACTGAGACACTGAGACACTGAGACACTGAGACTCTGAGACACTGAGACATACACTGAGACACTGAGACACTGAGACATACCCTGAGACACTGAGACACTGAGACACTGAGACACTGATACACTGAGACACTGAGACACTGAGACACTGATACACTGAGACATACACTGAGACATACACTGAGACACTGAGACAAACACTGAGACAAACACTGAGACAAACACTGAGACATACAAGGAGACATACACTGATACACTGAGACACACACTGATACACTGAGACAAACATTGAGACATACACTGAGACATACACGGAGACACTGAGACAAACAATGAGACACTGAGACACTGAGACACTGAGACACACACTGATACACTGAGACACTGAGACACTGAGACACTGAGACAAACACTGAGACATACACTGAGACAAACACTGAGACACTGAGACATACACTGAGACATACACTGAGACATACACTGAGACAGACACTGAGACACTGAGACATACACTGAGACATACACTGAGACACTGAGACACTGAGACATACACTGAGACATACACTGAGACAAACACTGAGACACTGAGACAAACACTGATACACTGAGACACTGAGACACTGAGACACTGAGACAAACACTGAGACATACACTGAGACAAACACTGAGACACTGAGACATACACTGAGACATACACTGAGACATACACTGAGACATACACTGAGACACTGAGACATACACTGAGACATACACTGAGACACTGATACACTGAGACACTGAGACACTGAGACATACACTGAGACATGAGACACTGAGACACTGAGACACTGAGACACTGAGACACACACTGAGACACTGATACACTGAGACACTGAGACACTGAGACACTGAGCCATACACTGAGACACTGAGACACTGAGACACTGAGACATACACTGATACACTGATACACTGAGACACTGAGACACTGAGACATACACTGAGACACTGATACACTGAGACACTGAGACACTGAGACATACACTGAGACACTGAGACACACACTGAGACACTGAGACACTGAGACACTGAGACACTGAGACACTGAGACACTGAGACACTGAGACACTGATACACTGAGACACTGAGACACTGAGACACTGAGACACTGAGACACTGATACACTGATACACTGATACACTGATACACTGAGACACGGATACACTGAGACACTGAGACACTGAGACACTGAGACACTGAGACACTGAGACACTGATACACTGATACACTGAGACACTGAGACACTGAGACACTGAGACACTGAGACACACACTGATACACTGAGACACTGAGACACTGATACACTGAGACACTGAGACACTGATACACTGAGACACTGATACACTGAGACACTGATACACTGATACACTGAGACACTGAGACATACACTGAGACATACACTGAGACATACACTGATACCGTGAGACACTGATACACTGAGACACTGAGACACTGAGACATACACTGAGACATACACTGAGACAAACACTGAGACATACACTGATAGACTGAGACATACACTGAGACACTGAGACAAACACTGAGACATACACTGAGACACTGAGACAAACACTGAGACAAACACTGAGACATACACTGATAGACTGAGACATACACTGAGACACTGAGACAAACACTGAGACATACACTGAGACATACACTGAGACACTGAGACACTGAGACATACACTGAGACATACACTGAGACACTGAGACACTGAGACACTGAGACACACACTGATACACTGATACACTGAGACACTGAGACACTGAGACACTGAGCCATACACTGAGACACTGAGACACTGAGACACTGAGACATACACTGATACACTGATACACTGAGACACTGAGACACTGAGACACTGAGACATACACTGAGACATACACTGAGACACTGAGACACTGAGACATACACTGAGACACTGAGACACACACTGAGACACTGAGACACTGAGACATACACTGAGACACTGAGACACTGAGACACTGATACACTGAGACACTGAGACACTGAGACACTGAGACACTGATACACTGACACACTGATACACTGAGACACTGAGACACTGAGACACTGATACACTGAGACACTGATACACTGAGACACTGAGACATATACTGAGACACTGAGACACTGAGACACTGAGACAGACACTGAGACACTGATACACTGAGACACTGAGACACTGATACACTGAGACACTGAGACACTGATACACTGAGACACTGAGACACTGAGACACTGAGACACTGAGACACTGAGACATACACTGAGACACTGAGACACTGAGACACTGAGACACTGAGACACTGATACACTGAGACACTGAGACACCGAGACACCGAGACACTGATACACTGAGACACTGAGACACTGAGACACTGAGACACTGATACACTGAGACATATACTGAGACACTGAGACACTGATACACTGAGACACTGAGACACTGAGACACTGAGACACTGAGACACACACTGATACACTGAGACACTGAGACACTGATACACTGAGACACTGAGACACTGATACACTGAGACACTGATACACTGAGACACTGATACACTGAGACACTGAGACATACACTGAGACATACACTGATACCGTGAGACACTGATACACTGAGACACTGAGACACTGAGACATACACTGAGACATACACTGAGACAAACACTGAGTCATAAACTGATACACTGATACACTGAGACAAACACTGAGACATAAACTGATACACTGAGACACTGAGACATACACTGAGACATACACTGAGACAAACACTGAGACATACACTGATAGACTGAGACATACACTGAGACACTGAGACAAACACTGAGACATACACTGATAGACTGAGACATACACTGAGACACTGAGACAAACACTGAGACAAACACTGAGACATACACTGATAGACTGAGACATACACTGAGACACTGAGACAAACACTGAGACAAACACTGAGACATACACTGATAGACTGAGACATACACTGAGACACTGAGACATGCACTGAGACACTGAGACACTGAGACATACACTGAGACATACACTGAGACATACACTGAGACATACACTGATACACTGAGACAAACACTGAGACAAACACTGAGACATAAACTGATACACTGAGAAAAACACTGAGACATACACTGATACACTGGGACACACACTGAGAAAAACACTGAGAAACTGAGACATACACTGAGACATACACTGAGACACTGAGACATACACTGAGACACTGAGACTCTGAGACACTGAGACATACACTGAGACACTGAGACACTGAGACATACCCTGAGACACTGAGACACTGAGACACTGAGACACTGATACACTGAGACACTGAGACACTGATACACTGAGACATACACTGAGACATACACTGAGACACTGAGACAAACACTGAGACAAACACTGAGACAAACACTGAGACATACAAGGAGACATACACTGATACACTGAGACACACACTGATACACTGAGACAACCATTGAGACATACACTGAGACATACACGGAGACACTGAGACAAACACTGAGACACTGAGACACTGAGACACTGAGACACACACTGATACACTGAGACACACACTGATACACTGAGACACACACTGATACACTGAGACACTGAGACAAACACTGAGACATACACTGAGACAAACACTGATACACTGAGACACTGAGACACTGAGACACTGAGACACTGAGACAAACACTGAGACACTGAGACACTGATACACTGATACACTGATACACTGATACACTGAGACACTGAGACACTGAGACACTGATACACTGAGACACTGAGACACTGAGACACTGATACACTGAGACATACACTGAGACATACACTGAGACATACACTGAGACATACACTGAGACATACACTGAGACACTGAGACATACACTGAGACATACACTGATACACTGAGACACTGAGACACTGAGACACTGAGACACTGAGACACTGATACACTGAGACACTGAGACACTGAGACACTGATACACTGAGACACTGAGACACTGATACACTGAGACACTGAGACACTGATACACTGAGACACTGAGACACTGAGACACTGAGACATACACTGAGACACTGAGACATACACTGAGACATACACTGAGACACTGAGACATACACTGAGACATACACTGATACACTGAGACACTGAGACACTGAGACACTGAGACACTGATACACTGATACACTGATACACTGATACACTGAGACACTGAGACACTGAGACACTGATACACTGAGACACTGAGACAAACACTGAGACACTGAGACAAACACTGAGACACTGAGACACTGAGACACTGATACACTGATACACTGAGACACTGAGACACTGAGACACTGATACACTGAGACACTGAGACACTGAGACATACACTGAGACACTGAGACATACACTGAGACATACACTGAGACACTGAGACATACACTGAGACATACACTGAGACACTGAGACATACACTGAGACATACACTGATACACTGAGACACTGAGACACTGATACACTGAGACACTGAGACACTGAGACACTGATACACTGAGACACTGAGACACTGAGACACTGAGACACTGATACACTGAGACACTGATACACTGAGACACTGAGGCACTGATACACTGAGACACTGAGACACTGAGACACTGAGACACTGAGACACTGAGACACTGAGACACTGAGACACTGAGACACTGAGACACTGAGACACTGATACACTGAGACACTGATACACTGAGACACTGAGACACTGAGACACTGAGACACTGAGACACTGAGACACTGATACACTGAGACACTGAGACACTGATACACTGAGACACTGACACTGATACACTGAGACACTGAGACACTGATACACTGAGACACTGATACACTGAGACACTGAGACACTGAGACACTGAGACACTGAGACACACATACACTGAGACTTACACTGAGACACTGAGACACTGATACACTGAGACACTGAGACACACATACACTGAGACATACACTGAGACACTGAGACAAACACTGAGACAAACACTGAGACAAACACTGAGACATACAAGGAGACATACACTGAGACACACACTGATACACTGAGACAAACATTGAGACATACACTGAGAGACATACACGGAGACACTGAGACAAACACTGAGACACTGAGACACTGAGACACTGAGACACACACTGATACACTGAGACACACACTGATACACTGAGACACACACTGATACACTGATACACTGAGACACTGAGACACTGAGACACTGAGACAAACACTGAGACATACACTGAGACAAACACTGAGACACTGAGACAAACACTGAGACACTGAGACAAACACTGAGACACTGAGCCACTGAGACACTGATACACTGATACACTGAGACACTGAGACACTGAGACACTGATACACTGAGACACTGAGACACTGAGACACTGAGACACAGATACACTGAGACACTGAGACACTGATACACTGATACACTGAGACACTGATACACTGAGACACTGATACACTGATACACTGAGACACTGAGACAAACACTGAGACACTGAGACACTGAGACAAACACTGATACACTGAGACACTGAGACAAACACTGAGACACTGAGACAAACACTGATACACTGAGACACTGAGACACTGATACACTGAGACACTGAGACACTTAGACACTGAGACACTGAGACATACACTGAGACATACACTGAGACATACACTGATACACTGAGACACTGAGACACTGAGACACTGATACACTGAGACACTGAGACACTGAGACACTGAGACACTGATACACTGAGACACTGAGACACTGAGACACTGATACACTGAGACACTGAGACACTGAGACACTGATACACTGAGACACTGATACACTGAGACACTGATACACTGATACACTGAGACACTGAGACACTGAGACACTGAGACACTGAGACACTGATACACTGAGACACTGAGACACTGATACACTGAGACACTGATACACTGAGACACTGAGACACTGAGACAAACACTGAGGGTGCAGCAACATTTAAGGACACATTCCTAAATGAGTTGACCCAAAAAGCGTTCCACAGAGATGCTGGCCCATGTTGACTCCAACGCTTCCCACAGTCGTGTCCAGTTGGCTGGATGTCCTTTGGGTGGTGAACCATTCTTGATACACATAAGAAAATATTGAGTGTGAAAAACCCAGCAGTGTTATAGTTCTTGACATAAACAGATGTGCCTGGTACCTACTACCATACACTGTTCAGAGGCACTTAAATGTGTTGTCTTGTTCATTCACCCTCTGAATGGCAACACAGACACAATCCATGACTCAATTGTCTCAAGGCTTAAAAATCCTCCTTTAACCTGGTCTCCTCCCCTTCATCTACACTGATTTGAAGTGGATTTATTAACAAGTGACATCAATAAGGGATCATAACTTTCACCTGGATTCACCTGGTCAGTTTATGTCATGGAAAGAGCAGGTGTTCTTAATGTTTTGTCCACTCAGTGTAGACAGTCACTGATGTCTGTTTCCCAGAGTGTCTTTTGAGTCCCACAACAGACAAAGCAGGTGACCAGAGTCTGTGTTCCAAATAGAACCCTACTACCTGTGTAGGGCACTTCTTTTGACCACCGCCTGACCTAAATTAGGGTGCCATTTGGGACTCTAGGGGAGGACAGATGGAGAGAGTGAGGAGGGAGAGAGGGTAGAGAGGGTGAGGAGGGAGAGAGGGTAGAGAGGGATGGAGAGGGTGTGATCTGAACAAGCTCCATCATCCAGGGTGAGGAGGGAGAGAGGGGAGAGAGGGATGGAGAGAGGGTAGAGAGGGATGGAGAGGGTGAGGAGGGAGAGAGGGATGGAGAGGAATGGAGAGGGTAGAGAGGAATGGAGAGGGTAGAGAGGGTGTGATCTGAACAAGCTCCATCATCCAGGGTGAGGAGGGAGAGAGGGGAGAGAGGGATGGAGAGGGTGAGGAGGGAGAGAGGGATGGAGAGGGTGTGATCTGAACAAGCTCCATCATCCAGGGTGAGGAGGGAGAGAGGGTAGAGAGGGATGGAGAGGGTGAGGAGGGAGAGAGGGATGGAGAGGGTAGAGAGGGTGTGATCTGAACAAGCTCCATCATCCAGGGTGAGGATGGAGAGAGGGGAGAGAGGGATGGAGAGGGTAGAGAGGGTGTGGAGGGAGAGAGGGATGGAGAGGAATGGAGAGGGTAGAGAGGAATGGAGAGGGTAGAGAGGAATGGAGAGGGTAGATTGGAATGGAGAGGGTAGAGAGGGTGTGATCTGAACAAAGCTCCATCATCCAGGCCGTTATCAGACCACCCGCTCTGCTGGGCACGAGGAGAGGGGAGGGAGCTGCTGTGAGGCTGATCACATTAGGAGACAGGGGGAGAGAGGGGGAGATAGGGGAGGGAGACAGGGGAGGGGAGACAGGGGAGAGAAGACGGGGGCAGGGGAGGGGAGGGAGAGAGGGATAGAGAAATGGGAGAGGGGAGGAGGGAGAGGGGGATGGAGAGATGGGAGAGAGGGTAGGAGGGAGAGGGGGATGGAGAGATGGGAAGGAGGGGGAGGAGGGAGAGAGGAGGGAGAGTGATGGTAGAAATAGGATGGGACAGGTAGAGGGTTGAAGACACAGAGAGGATGGTAGAAATAGTATGGGACAGGTAGAGGGTTGAAGACACAGAGAGGATGGTAGAAATAGGATGGGACAGGTAAAGGAATGAAGACACAGAGAGGATGGTAGAAATAGGATGGGACAGGTAGAGGGTTGAAGACACAGAGAGGATGGTAGAAATAGGATGGGACAGGTAGAGGGATGAAGACACAGAGAGGATGGTAGAAATAGGATGGGACAGGTAGAGGGATGAAGACACAGAGAGGATGGTAGAAATAGGATGGGACAGGTAAAGGAATGAAGACACAGAGAGGATGGTAGAAATAGGATGGGACAGGTAGAGGGTTGAAGACACAGAGAGGATGGTAGAAATAGGATGGGACAGGTAGAGGGTTGAAGACACAGAGAGGATGGTAGAAATAGGATGGGACAGGTAAAGGAATGAAGACACAGAGAGGATGGTAGAAATAGGATGGGACAGGTAGAGGGTTGAAGACACAGAGAGGATGGTAGAAATAGGATGGGACAGGTAGAGGGTTGAAGACACAGAGAGGATGGTAGAAATAGGATAGGACAGGTAGAGGGTTGAAGACACAGAGAGGATGGTAGAAATAGGATGGGACAGGTAGAGGGATGAAGACACAGAGAGGATGGTAGAAATAGGATGGGACAGGGTTGAAGACACAGAGAGGATGGTAGAAATAGGATGGGACAGGTAGAGGGTTGAAGACACAGAGAGGATGGTAGAAATAGGATGGGACATGTAG
>NW_027040376.1:77500-117500 GCF_034236695.1 Oncorhynchus nerka
AATAAAAGCAAAATTTGAAAGGTCAAATCAAATGTCATTGGTCACATACACACGGTTATCAGATGTTATTGGTTACACGGTTATCAGATTTCATTGGTCACACGGTTATCAGATGTTATTGGTCACATACACACGGTTATGAGATTTCAATGTGAGTGCAGTGAAATGCTTGTGCTTCTAGTTCCGACAGTGCAGTAATATATCTAACAATTCCCCAACAACTACCTAATACAGACAAATCTAAAGGGATGGAATGAGTATATGTACATATAAATATCTGGATGAGCGATGGCCGTGGGGAATAGGCAAGATGCAGTAGATGGTTGGTATAAGATACAGTATATACATATGAGATGAGTAATGTAAGATATGTAAACATTATTAAACCAGTGATCCATTTATTAAAGTGGCCAATGATTTCAAGTCTGTGTTTATAGAGCAGCAGCCTCTCTGTGTTAGTGACGGCTGTTTACCAGTCTGATGGAGATAGAAGCTGTTTATCAGTCTGATGGCCTTGAGATAGAAGCTGTTTTTCAGTCTGATGGCCTTGAGATAGAAGCTGTTTAACAGTCTGATGGCCTTGATGGCCTTGAGATAGAAGCTGTTTATCAGTCTGATGGCCTTGAGATAGAAGCTGTTTATCAGTCTGATGGAGATAGATGCTGTTTATCAGTCTGATGGCCTTGAGATAGAAGTTGTTTAACAGTCTGATGGCCTTGAGATAGAAGCTGTTTAACAGTCTGATGGCCTTGAGACAGAAGCTGTTTTTCAGTCTCTCGTTCCCAGCTTTGATGCACCTGTACTGACCTCGCCTTCTGGATGGTAGTGAACAGGCAGTGGCTCAGGTGGTTGATGTCCTTGATGATCTTTTTGGCCTTCCTGTGACATCGTGGTACTGTAGGTGTCCTGGAGGGCAGGTAGTTTGCGTCCGGTGTTGGTTTGAGCAGACCGCACCACCCTCTGGAGAGCCTTGCGGTTGAGGGTGGTGCAGTTTCCGTACCAAGCGGTGATACAGCCCGACAGGATGCTCTCAATTGTGCATCTCTAAAAGTTTGTGAGGGTTTTAGGTGACAAGCCAAATTTCTCCAGCCTCCTGAGATTGAAGAGGCACTGTTGTGCCTTCTTAACCACTCTGTCTGTGTGTGGACCATATCAGTGCTGCGTGGCCATTTAGTTCAGTTATCTTTGCATTCTTGGGTACAGGAACAATGGCGGCCATCTTGAAGCATGTGGGGACAGCAGACTGCGATAGAGAGAGATTGAATATGTCCTTAAACACTCCGGCCAGCTGGTCTGCGCATGCTCTGAGGACGTTGCTAGGAATGCAGTCTGGGCCAACAGCCTTGCGAGGGCTAACACGTTTAAATGTCTTACGTCGGCCACGGGGAAGGCGAGAGGGGGGGCCTGCTGTCCTTGTTAGCGGGCCGCGTCGGTGGCACTGTGTTATCTTCGAAGCGGACAAAGAAGGTGTTTAGTTTGTCTGGAAGCAAGACATCGGTGTCCGTGACTTGGCTGGTTTTCATTTTGTAGTCCGTGAATTTCCTGTAGACCCTGCCACCTACGTCTCGTGTCTGAGCCGTTGAACTGCGACTCCACTTTGTGGTGTTCTTAACGTTTTGTACACTAAGTGTCCGTCTCAGTACTTGACCATTCAGTCAGTCGGTACATCAACTACACGGTTTCTTTCTCCTCAGATATGGTAATTACCCATGTTTCCTTGGTGGTTAGTTAGAATAATAAACTACGGACGACCTGGTGGGACTGCTGTCCCTTTGTATAGTCTCAATAAAGAGAGAGGGTTTTCCACGGTCTGTCTGTGGTCTCTGTAGCACGCAGGCCCTGTTGAATTTCAATGGGACGCCGTCTCTGTCGAGTCTTAAAGAGACAACTAATTAGCAAAAAAAAAAGACATTGTTTTCCCGACGTATAATTGAAAAAAAAATAAAAAATGAATTAGTAAGCCATCAGTCGAAAAAGTCAAGATTAAACGTCTGTCTGTCCGCGTGCCAAATGGACCCCTATTAACCCCATAGGACTCTGGTCAAGTGTAGTGCACGATGTAGGGAGTAGGGAGCTATTTGGGACACAGATGGTTGTCTCTGTGTGTTGTTTTCTCCAGAGCTTTTCTCTTTGTCAGTTTGTGGTGAACCCGTTCAACGCCTTGGTAAACTCTACGGTTTGTTTCCTCATTTAATCTCTCAAACGTTAATTAACTGTTGACAAAGGATACTTGGAGAAAAGGCACGTGTGTGTGTGTGTGTGTGTGTGTGTGTGTGTGTGTGTGTGTGTGCTTGCGTGTGTGTGTGGGTGTGTGTGCACGTGTGTGTGTTCGCGTGTGTGTGTTCGCGTGTGTGTGTGGGTGTGTGTGCACGTGTGTGTGTTCGCGTGTGTGTGTTCGCGTGTGTGTGTGCACGTGGGTGTGTTCGCGTGTGTGTGTGCATGTGAATGTGTGTGTGTGTGTGTGTTCCCGTGTGTGTTTCAAACGTGTGACAAAACGCGTGTGTGTGTGTGTGTGTATGTGTTAATGCCTGTGCACGTGTGTGACCCGTGCAGTGAAGTGCAGCAGCTCTGTGTGTGTGAGTGTGAGTGTCATTCTGCAGGTAGGTGTGTGTGTGTATGCACAGTGTTGTGTGCTGTGTGCACCTCTTCAACCTCACTAAGGCTGATCCTTTTTATTTCCTGGGTTTTCAAACTGACAAACTTCTATAGATGGAATGTATATTTAATGCCTCTTATCAGACCCTGCAGGAAGAAAGCAGCTCTGATGAAGAGAAGAGTTCATTCTGCAGGTAGGAAGAGATGCCCTCCAGGACACAGTGTTGTGAAGAATGCTCATCCATCTCTTCAACCTCAGCAGGCTCCATTTGGCTGGGCACCTTAAAACCCTCCACAATCTTCTATAGATGCACCTCCATCTCTCTGTCTTTCTCTATCCATCGCTCTCTCGAAAAATGCACTCCGCACCTCAGGGGTTTCTCTCAACCATCATCTTTCTCTCCCTCCCTGCCCTCCAGGACCCTCAGCACCTTGATCAGGAATCCATCCATCTCTCTCTTTCTCTCCCTCCATCTCTCTCTCTTTCTCTTCCTCCATCTCTCTCTCTTTCTCTCCCTCCATCTCTCTCTTTCTCTTCCTCCATCTCTCAATCTTTCTCTTCCTCCATCTCTCTCTCTTTCTTCCTCCATCTCTCTCTCTTTCTCTCCCTCCATCTCTCCTCTTTCTCTTCCTCCATCTCTCTCTCTTTCTCTTCCTCCATCTCTCTCTCTTTCTCTCCTCCATCTGTCTCTCTTTCTCTATCTCATCCATCTCTCTCTCTCTTCCTCCCATCCATCTCTCTCTCCCTCCATCTCTCTTCCTCCATCTCTCTCTCTTTCTCTTCCTCCATCTCTCTCCATCTCTCTCTTTCTCCTCCATCTCTCTCTCTTTCTCTTCCTCATCTCTCTCTCTTTCTCTTCATCCATCTCTCTCTCTTTCTCTCCCTCCATCTCTCTCTCTTTCTCTCCCTCCATCTCTCTCTTTCTCTCCCTCCATCTCTCTCTCTTTCTCTTCCTCCATCTCTCTCTCTTTCTCCCCCTCCATCTCTCTCTCTTTCACTCCCTCCATCTGTCTCTCTTTCTCTCCCTCCATCTCTCTCTTTCTCTCCCTCCATCTCTCTCTTTCTCTCCTTCCATCTGTCTCTCTTTCTCTCCCTCCCCCTCCATCTGTCTCTCTTTCTCGCCCTCCATCTCTCGTTCTTTCTCTCCCTCCATCTCTCTCTCTTTCTCGCCCTCCATCTCTCCTTGTGATTCTGTCCATCTTTCTCTTTCACTCCCTCCATCTCTCTCTTTCTCTCCCTCCATCTCTCTCTCTCTTTCTCTCCCTCCATCTCACTCTCTTTCTCTCCCTCTATCTTTCTCTCCCTCCATCTCTCTCTCTCTTTCTCTCCCTCCTCTCTCTCTCTTTCACTCCCTCCATCTCTCGTTCCTTCTCCAGGTAAAATGACATTGGCATGAGGCTTTGAGAGACCCTGGGTGCATGCAGATTGTATAGCGTTTCCACATGGAGTTTCACTGTGTCTGTGTGTGTGTGTGTGTGTGTGTGTGTGTGTGTGTGTGTGTGTGTGCGTGTCTCTTTGTATGGTCTTCATTCTCTCTAAGCAATTTGATTGTGAGAAGAAGAGAGCCACGTCCTCTGGTGAGAAATCTCTACCTGCTCTGAAGAAGCAGCAGCCTATAATTAGATGGTTTAGTATAAAGTGTCCCGCCTGCCCCTTCACCATCTCTGTTACAATACGTCCTCTACGACACCCAATCCTATTGTAGTGTCTCTTCACCATCTCTGTTACAATACGTCCTCTATGACACCCTATCCTATTGTGGTGCACTACATTTAACCAGGCGCCCATAGGGCACTACGTAGGGAATAGGGTTCACTATGTAGGGAATAGTGGGCACTAAGTAGGGAATAGGGTTCATTACGTAGGGAATAGGGTGCACTACGTAGGGAATAGGGTGAACTACGTAGGGAATAGGGTGTACTATGTAGGGAATAGGGTGCACTACATAGGGAATAGGGGGCACAACGTAGGGAATAGGGTGCACTATGTAGGGAATAGGGTGAACTACATAGGGAATAGGGGGCACAATGTAGGGAATAGGGGCCCATCAGGACTGCGTCCCTAAACGGCATGCTGCTGAGGCGTTGCCGGTTTGTCAGTGTTCTGCATTGAGTCGTTATTGTGAATTTGAATGAGTGCATTCTGTGTGTTGAAGTCAATGGAAGGTAAACTGTTCTGTATCTCATACAGGCAGATGGACCTTTACACAGCAAGGTTCTCCTTTATGCTGTTTGGAGGTAACCCAGGCTATAGGATTAGATAAACACTGAGAGGTGGTAGCTAACCCAGGCTATAGGATTATATAAACACTGAGAGATGATAGGTAACCCAGGCTATAGGTGGTAGGTAACCCAGGCTATAGGATTAGATAAACACTGAGAGGTGGTAGGTAACCCAGGCTATAGGATTAGATAAACACTGAGAGGTGGTAGGTAACCCAGACTATAGGATTAGATAAACACTGAGAGATGATAGGTAACCCAGGCTATAGGATTAGATAAACACTGTGAGGTGGTAGGTAACCCAGGCTATAGGATTAGATAAACACTGAGAGGTGGTAGGTAACCCAGACTATAGGATTATATAAACACTGAGAGGTGGTAGGTAACCCAGGCTATAGGATTAGATAAACACTGAGAGGTGTTAGGTAACCCAGGCTATAGGTGGTAGGTAACCCAGGCTATAGGATTAGATAAACACTGAGAGGTGGTAGGTAACCCAGGCTATAGGTGGTAGGTAACCCAGGCTATAGGATTAGATAAACACTGAGAGATGATAGGTAACCCAGGCTATAGGATTATATAAACACTGAGAGTTGGTAGGTAACCCAGGCTATAGGATTAGATAAACACTGAGAGGTGATAGGTAACCCAGGCTATAGGTGGTAGGTAACCCAGGCCATAGATGGTAGGTAACCCAGGCTAAAGTATTAGATAAACACTGAGAGGTGGTAGGTAACCCAGGCTATGGGATTAGATAAACACTGAGAGGTGGTAGGTAACCCAGGCTATAGGATTATATAAACACTGAGAGATGATAGGTAACCCAGGCTATAGGATTAGATAAACACTGAGAGATGATAGGTAACCCAGGCTATAGGATTAGATAAACACTGAGAGGTGGTAGGTGCTTTTACACCTGCAATGTTTGCTGTTTGGGGTTTTAGGCTGGGTTTCTGTACAGCACTTTGAGATATCAGCTGATGTACGAAGGGCTATATAAATAAATTTGATTTGATTTGATTTGATTTGATAGGATTAGATAAACACTGAGAGGTGATAGGTAACCCAGGCTATAGGATTAGATAAACACTGAGAGGTGGTAGGTAACCCAGGCTATAGGATTAGATAAACACTGAGAGGTGGTAGGTAACCCAGGCTATAGGATTAAATAAACACTGAGAGGTGGTAGGTAACCCAGGCTATAGGATTATATAAACACTGAGAGGTGGTAGGTAACCCAGGCTATAGGATTAGATAAACACTGAGAGAGAGGTGGTAGGTAACCCAGGCTATAGGATTATATAAACACTGAGAGGTGGTAGGTAACCCAGGCTATAGGATTAGATAAACACTGAGAGAGAGATGATAGGTAACTCAGGCTATAGGATTATATAAACACTGAGAGGTGGTAGGTAACCCAGGCTATATGATTATATAAACACTGAGAGGTGGTAGGTAACCCAGGCTATAGGATTAGATAAACACTGAGAGGTGGTAGGTAACCCAGGCTGTAGGATTAGATAAACACTGAGAGGTGGTAGGTAACCCAGGCTATAGGTGGTAGGTAACCCAGGCTATAGGATTAGATAAACACTGAGAGGTGGTAGGTAACCCAGGCTATAGGATTAGATAAACACTGAGAGAGAGGTGATAGGTAACCCAGGCTATAGGATTAGATAAACACTGAGAGGTGGTAGGTAACCCAGGCTATAGGATTAGATAAACACTGAGAGGTGGTAGGTAACCCAGGCTATAGGTGGTAGGTAACCCAGGCTATGGAATTAGATAAACACTGAGAGGTGGTAGGTAACCCAGGCTATAGGATTAGATAAACACTGAGAGAGAGGTGGTAGGTAACCCAGGCTATAGGATTATATAAACACTGAGAGTTGATAGGTAACCCAGGCTATAGGATTAGATAAAAACTGAGAGGTGGTAGGTAACCCAGGCTGTAGGATTAGATAAACACTGAGAGTTGGTAGGTAACCCAGGCTATAGGATTATATAAACACTGAGAGGTGGTAGGTAACCCAGGCTATAGGATTAGATGAACACTGAGAGGTGGTAGGTAACCCAGGCTATAGGATTAGATAAACACTGAGAGAGAGGTGATAGGTAACCCAGGCTATAGGATTAGATAAACACTGAGAGGTGGTAGGTAACCCAGGCTATAGGATTAGATAAACACTGAGAGAGAGGTGGTAGGTAACCCAGGCTATAGGATTAGATAAACACTGAGAGGTGGTAGGTAACCCATGCTATAGGATTAGATAAAAACTGAGAGGTGGTAGATAACCCAGGCTATAGGATTATATAAACACTGAGAGGTGGTAGGTAACCCAGGCTATGGGATTAGATAAACACTGAGAGGTGGTAGGTAACCCAGGCTATAGGATTAGATAAACACTGAGGGATGATATGTAACCCAGGCTATAGGTGGTAGGTAACCCAGGCTATAGGATTAGATAAACACTGAGAGGTGATAGGTAACCCAGGCTATAGGATTAGATAAACACTGAGAGGTGGTAGGTAACCCAGGCTATAGGATTAGATAAACACTGAGAGGTGGTAGGTAACCCAGGCTATAGGATTAGATAAACACTGAGAGAGGGTGATTTAGGCTATAGGATTAGATTTGGTAGGTAACCCAGGCTATAGGATTAGATAAACACTGAGAGGTGGTAGGTAACCCAGGCTATAGGATTATATAAACACTGAGAGGTGGTAGGTAACCCAGGCTATACGATTAGATAAACACTGAGAGAGAGTTGGTAGGTAACCCAGGCTATAGGATTAGATAAACACTGAGAGGTGGTAGGTAACCCAGGCTATAGGTTTAACCCAGTCTATAGGATTAGATAAACACTGAGAGGTGGTAGGTAACCCAGGCTATAGGATTAGATAAACACTGAGAGAGAGGTGGTAGGTAACCCAGGCTATAGGATTATATAAACACTGAGAGGTGGTAGGTAACCCAGGCTATAGGATTAGATAAACACTGAGAGAGAGATGATAGGTAACTCAGGCTATAGGATTATATAAACACTGAGAGGTGGTAGGTAACCCAGGCTATAGGATTATATAAACACTGAGAGGTGGTAGGTAACCCAGGCTATAGGTGGTAGGTAACCCAGGCTATAGGATTAGATAAACACTGAGAGGTGGTAGGTAACCCAGGCTATAGGATTATATAAACACTGAGAGGTGGTAGGTAACCCAGGCTATACGATTAGATAAACACTGAGAGAGAGTTGGTAGGTAACCCAGGCTATAGGATTAGATAAACACTGAGAGGTGGTAGGTAACCCAGGCTATAGGTGGTAGGTAACCCAGTCTATAGGATTAGATAAACACTGAGAGGTGGTAGGTAACCCAGGCTATAGGATTAGATAAACACTGAGAGAGAGGTGGTAGGTAACCCAGGCTATAGGATTATATAAACACTGAGAGGTGGTAGGTAACCCAGGCTATAGGATTAGATAAACACTGAGAGAGAGATGATAGGTAACTCAGGCTATAGGATTATATAAACACTGAGAGGTGGTAGGTAACCCAGGCTATAGGATTATATAAACACTGAGAGGTGGTAGGTAACCCAGGCTATAGGTGGTAGGTAACCCAGGCTATAGGATTAGATAAACACTGAGAGGTGGTAGGTAACCCAGGCTATAGGATTATATAAACACTGAGAGGTGGTAGGTAACCCAGGCTATAGGATTAGATAAAAACTGAGAGGTGGTAGGTAACCCAGGCTATAGGTGGTAGGTACCCAGGCTATAGGTGGTAGGTAACCCAGGCTATGGGATTAGATAAACACTGAGAGGTGGTAGGTAACCCAGGCTATAGGATTAGATAAACACTGAGAGAGAGGTGGTAGGTAACCCAGGCTATAGGATTATATAAACACTGAGAGTTGGTAGGTAACCCAGGCTATAGGATTAGATAAACACTAAAAAGGCTACGATTATATAAACACTGAGGTGGTAGGTAACCCAGGCTATAGGTGGTAGGTAACCCAGTCTATAGGATTAGATAAACACTGAGAGGTGGTAGGTAACCCAGGCTATAGGATTATATAAACACTGAGAGGTGGTAGGTAACCCAGGCTATAGGATTAGATAAACACTGAGAGAGAGGTGGTAGGTAACCCAGGCTATGGGATTAGATAAACACTGAGAGGTGGTAGATAACCCAGGCTATAGGATTATATAAACACTGAGAGGTGGTAGGTAACCCAGGCTATAGGATTAGATAAACACTGAGAGAGAGGTGATAGGTAACCCAGGCTATAGGATTAGATAAACACTGAGAGGTGGTAGATAACCCAGGCTATAGGATTATATAAACACTGAGAGGTGATAGGTAACCCAGGCTATAGGATTAGATAAACACTGAGAGGTGATAGGTAACCCAGGCTATAGGATTAGATAAACACTGAGAGGTGGTAGGTGCTTTTACACCTGCAATGTTTGCTGTTTGGGGTTTTAGGCTGGGTTTCTGTACAGCACTTTGAGATATCAGCTGATGTACGAAGGGCTATATAAATAAATTTGATTTGATTTGATTTGATTTGATAGGATTAGATAAACACTGAGAGGTGATAGGTAACCCAGGCTATAGGATTAGATAAACACTGAGAGGTGGTAGGTAACCCAGGCTATAGGATTAGATAAACACTGAGAGGTGGTAGGTAACCCAGGCTATAGGATTAAATAAACACTGAGAGGTGGTAGGTAACCCAGGCTATAGGATTATATAAACACTGAGAGGTGGTAGGTAACCCAGGCTATAGGATTAGATAAAAACTGAGAGAGAGGTGGTAGGTAACCCAGGCTATAGGATTATATAAACACTGAGAGGTGGTAGGTAACCCAGGCTATAGGATTAGATAAACACTGAGAGAGAGATGATAGGTAAATCAGGCTATAGGATTATATAAACACTGAGAGGTGGTAGGTAACCCAGGCTATATGATTATATAAACACTGAGAGGTGGTAGGTAACCCAGGCTATAGGATTAGATAAACACTGAGAGGTGGTAGGTAACCCAGGCTGTAGGATTAGATAAACACTGAGAGGTGGTAGGTAACCCAGGCTATAGGTGGTAGGTAACCCAGGCTATAGGATTAGATAAACACTGAGAGGTGGTAGGTAACCCAGGCTATAGGATTAGATAAACACTGAGAGAGAGGTGATAGGTAACCCAGGCTATAGGATTAGATAAACACTGAGAGGTGGTAGGTAACCCAGGCTATAGGATTAGATAAACACTGAGAGGTGGTAGGTAACCCAGGCTATAGGTGGTAGGTAACCCAGGCTATGGGATTAGATAAACACTGAGAGGTGGTAGGTAACCCAGGCTATAGGATTAGATAAACACTGAGAGAGAGGTGGTAGGTAACCCAGGCTATAGGATTAGAGAAACACTGAGAGTTGATAGGTAACCCAGGCTATAGGATTAGATAAAAACTGAGAGGTGGTAGGTAACCCAGGCTGTAGGATTAGATAAACACTGAGAGTTGGTAGGTAACCCAGGCTATAGGATTATATAAACACTGAGAGGTGGTAGGTAACCCATGCTATAGGATTAGATAAAAACTGAGAGGTGGTAGATAACCCAGGCTATAGGATTATATAAACACTGAGAGGTGGTAGGTAACCCAGGTTATGGGATTAGATAAACACTGAGAGGTGGTAGGTAACCCAGGCTATAGGATTAGATAAACACTGAGGGATGATAGGTAACCCAGGCTATAGGTGGTAGGTAACCCAGGCTATAGGATTAGATAAACACTGAGAGGTGATAGGTAACCCAGGCTATAGGATTAGATAAACACTGAGAGGTGGTAGGTAACCCAGGCTATAGGATTAGATAAACACTGAGAGGTGGTAGGTAACCCAGGCTATAGGATTAGATAAACACTGAGAGAGAGGTGATAGGTAACCCAGGCTATAGGATTAGATAAACACTGAGAGGTGGTAGGTAACCCAGGCTATAGGATTAGATAAACACTGAGAGGTGGTAGGTAACCCAGGCTATAGGATTATATAAACACTGAGAGGTGGTAGGTAACCCAGGCTATACGATTAGATAAACACTGAGAGAGAGTTGGTAGGTAACCCAGGCTATAGGATTAGATAAACACTGAGAGGTGGTAGGTAACCCAGGCTATAGGTGGTAGGTAACCCAGTCTATAGGATTAGATAAACACTGAGAGGTGGTAGGTAACCCAGGCTATAGGATTAGATAAACACTGAGAGAGAGGTGGTAGGTAACCCAGGCTATATGATTATATAAACACTGAGAGGTGGTAGGTAACCCAGGCTATAGGATTAGATAAACACTGAGAGAGAGATGATAGGTAACTCAGGCTATAGGATTATATAAACACTGAGAGGTGGTAGGTAACCCAGGCTATAGGATTATATAAACACTGAGAGGTGGTAGGTAACCCAGGCTATAGGTGGTAGGTAACCCAGGCTATAGGATTAGATAAACACTGAGAGGTGGTAGGTAACCCAGGCTATAGGATTATATAAACACTGAGAGGTGGTAGGTAACCCAGGCTATAGGATTAGATAAAAACTGAGAGGTGGTAGGTAACCCAGGCTATAGGTGGTATAACCCAGGCTATATAAACAGGCTATGGGATTAGATAAACACTGAGAGGTGGTAGGTAACCCAGGCTATAGGATTAGATAAACACTGAGAGAGAGGTGGTAGGTAACCCAGGCTATAGGATTATATAAACACTGAGAGTTGGTAGGTAACCCAGGCTATAGGATTAGATAAACACTGAGAGAGAGGTGGTGGGTAACCCAGGCTATACGATTATATAAACACTGAGAGGTGGTAGGTAACCCAGGATAAACCCAGTCTATAGGATTAGATAAACACTGAGAGGTGGTAGGTAACCCAGGCTATAGGATTATATAAACACTGAGAGGTGGTAGGTAACCCAGGCTATAGGATTAGATAAACACTGAGGGATGATAGGTAACCCAGGCTATAGGTGGTAGGTAACCCAGGCTATAGGATTAGATAAACACTGAGAGGTGATAGGTAACCCAGGCTATAGGATTAGATAAACACTGAGAGGTGGTAGGTAACCCAGGCTATAGGATTAGATAAACACTGAGAGGTGGTAGGTAACCCAGGCTGTAGGATTAGATAAACACTGAGAGGTGGTAGGTAACCCAGGCTATAGGTGGTAGGTAACCCAGGCTATAGGATTAGATAAACACTGAGAGGTGGTAGGTAACCCAGGCTATAGGATTAGATAAACACTGAGAGAGAGGTGATAGGTAACCCAGGCTATAGGATTAGATAAACACTGAGAGGTGGTAGGTAACCCAGGCTATAGGATTAGATAAACACTGAGAGGTGGTAGGTAACCCAGGCTATAGGTGGTAGGTAACCCAGGCTATGGGATTAGATAAACACTGAGAGGTGGTAGGTAACCCAGGCTATAGGATTAGATAAACACTGAGAGAGAGGTGGTAGGTAACCCAGGCTATAGGATTAGAGAAACACTGAGAGTTGATAGGTAACCCAGGCTATAGGATTAGATAAAAACTGAGAGGTGGTAGGTAACCCAGGCTGTAGGATTAGATAAACACCAGGCTATAGGATTATATAAACACTGAGAGGTGGTAGGTAACCCATGCTATAGGATTAGATAAAAACTGAGAGGTGGTAGATAACCCAGGCTATAGGATTATATAAACACTGAGAGGTGGTAGGTAACCCAGGTTATGGGATTAGATAAACACTGAGAGGTGGTAGGTAACCCAGGCTATAGGATTAGATAAACACTGAGGGATGATAGGTAACCCAGGCTATAGGTGGTAGGTAACCCAGGCTATAGGATTAGATAAACACTGAGAGGTGATAGGTAACCCAGGCTATAGGATTAGATAAACACTGAGAGGTGGTAGGTAACCCAGGCTATAGGATTAGATAAACACTGAGAGGTGGTAGGTAACCCAGGCTATAGGATTAGATAAACACTGAGAGAGAGGTGATAGGTAACCCAGGCTATAGGATTAGATAAACACTGAGAGGTGGTAGGTAACCCAGGCTATAGGATTAGATAAACACTGAGAGGTGGTAGGTAACCCAGGCTATAGGATTATATAAACACTGAGAGGTGGTAGGTAACCCAGGCTATACGATTAGATAAACACTGAGAGAGAGTTGGTAGGTAACCCAGGCTATAGGATTAGATAAACACTGAGAGGTGGTAGGTAACCCAGGCTATAGGTGGTAGGTAACCCAGTCTATAGGATTAGATAAACACTGAGAGGTGGTAGGTAACCCAGGCTATAGGATTAGATAAACACTGAGAGAGAGGTGGTAGGTAACCCAGGCTATATGATTATATAAACACTGAGAGGTGGTAGGTAACCCAGGCTATAGGATTAGATAAACACTGAGAGAGAGATGATAGGTAACTCAGGCTATAGGATTATATAAACACTGAGAGGTGGTAGGTAACCCAGGCTATAGGATTATATAAACACTGAGAGGTGGTAGGTAACCCAGGCTATAGGTGGTAGGTAACCCAGGCTATAGGATTAGATAAACACTGAGAGGTGGTAGGTAACCCAGGCTATAGGATTATATAAACACTGAGAGGTGGTAGGTAACCCAGGCTATAGGATTATATAAACACTGAGAGGTGGTAGGTAACCCAGGCTATAGGATTAGATAAACACTGAGAGAGAGGTGGTAGGTAACCCAGGCTATGGGATTAGATAAACACTGAGAGGTGGTAGATAACCCAGGCTATAGGATTATATAAACACTGAGAGGTGGTAGGTAACCCAGGCTATAGGATTAGATAAACACTGAGAGGTGGTAGATAACCCAGGCTATAGGATTATATAAACACTGAGAGGTGGTAGGTAACCCAGGCTATAGGATTATATAAACACTGAGAGGTGGTAGGTAACCCAGGCTATAGGTGGTAGGTAACCCAGGCTATAGGATTAGATAAACACTGAGAGGTGGTAGGTAACCCAGGCTATAGGATTATATAAACACTGAGAGGTGGTAGGTAACCCAGGCTATAGGATTAGATAAAAACTGAGAGGTGGTAGGTAACCCAGGCTATAGGTGGTAGGTAACCCAGGCTATAGGTGGTAGGTAACCCAGGCTATGGGATTAGATAAACACTGAGAGGTGGTAGGTAACCCAGGCTATAGGATTAGATAAACACTGAGAGAGAGGTGGTAGGTAACCCAGGCTATAGGATTATATAAACACTGAGAGTTGGTAGGTAACCCAGGCTATAGGATTAGATAAACACTGAGAGAGAGGTGGTGGGTAACCCAGGCTATACGATTATATAAACACTGAGAGGTGGTAGGTAACCCAGGCTATAGGTGGTAGGTAACCCAGTCTATAGGATTAGATAAACACTGAGAGGTGGTAGGTAACCCAGGCTATAGGATTATATAAACACTGAGAGGTGGTAGGTAACCCAGGCTATAGGATTAGATAAACACTGAGAGAGAGGTGGTAGGTAACCCAGGCTATGGGATTAGATAAACACTGAGAGGTGGTAGATAACCCAGGCTATAGGATTATATAAACACTGAGAGGTGGTAGGTAACCCAGGCTATAGGATTAGATAAACACTGAGAGAGAGGTGGTGGGTAACCCAGGCTATACGATTATATAAACACTGAGAGGTGGTAGGTAACCCAGGCTATAGGTGGGTAATTAGTCTATAGGATTAGATAAACACTGAGAGGTGGTAGGTAACCCAGGCTATAGGATTATATAAACACTGAGAGGTGGTAGGTAACCCAGGCTATAGGATTAGATAAACACTGAGAGAGAGGTGGTAGGTAACCCAGGCTATGGGATTAGATAAACACTGAGAGGTGGTAGATAACCCAGGCTATAGGATTATATAAATACTGAGAGGTGGTAGGTAACCCAGGCTATAGGATTAGATAAACACTGAGAGAGAGGTGGTAGATAACCCAGGCTATAGGATTATATAAACACTGAGAGGTGGTAGATAACCCAGGCTATAGGATTAGATAAACACTGAGAGGTGGTAGGTAACCCAGGCTATAGGATTAGATAAACACTGAGAGGTGGTAGGTAACCCAGGCTATAGGATTAGATAAACACTGAGAGGTGGTAGATAACCCAGGCTATAGGATTAGATAAACACTGAGAGGTGGTAGGTAACCCAGGCTATGGGATTAGATAAACACTGAGAGGTGGTAAATAACCCAGGCTATAGGATTATATTAACACTGAGAGGTGGTAGGTAACCCAGGCTACAGGATTATATAAACACTGAGAGAGAGGTGATAGGTAACTCAGGCTATAGGATTAGATAAACACTGAGAGAGAGGTGATAGGTAACCCAGGCTATAGGATTAGATAAACACTGAGAGAGAGGTGATAGGTAACCCAGGCTATAGGATTAGATAAACACTGAGAGGTGGTAGATAACCCAGCCTATAGGATTATATAAACACTGAGAGAGAGGTGATAGGTAACCCAGGCTATAGGATTAGATAAACACTGAGAGAGAGGTGATAGGTAACCCAGGCTATAGGATTAGATAAACACTGAGAGGTGGTAGGTAACCCAGGCTATAGGATTAGATAAACACTGAGAGGTGATAGGTAACCCAGGCTATAGGATTAGATAAACACTGAGAGGTGGTAGGTAACCCAGGCTATAGGATTAGATAAACACTGAGAGAGAGGTGATAGGTAACCCAGGCTATAGGATTAGATAAACACTGAGAGGTGGTAGGTAACCCAGGCTATAGGATTAGATAAACACTGAGAGAGAGGTGGTAGGTAACCCAGGCTATAGGATTAGATAAACACTGAGAGGTGGTAGGTAACCCAGGCTATAGGTGGTAGGTAACCCAGGCTATTAGATAAACACTGAGAGGTGATAGGTAACCCAGGCTATGGGATTAGATAAACACTGAGAGGTGGTAAGTAACCCAGGCTATAGGATTAGATAAACACTGAGAGATGATAGGTAACCCAGGCTATGGGATTAGATAAACACTGAGAGAGAGGTGATAGGTAACCCAGGCTATAGGATTAGATAAACACTGAGAGGTGGTAGGTAACCCAGGCTGTAGGATTAGATAAACACTGAGAGGTGGTAGGTAACCCAGGCTATAGGTGGTAGGTAACCCAGGCTATAGGATTAGATAAACACTGAGAGGTGGTAGGTAACCCAGGCTGTAGGATTAGATAAACACTGAGAGGTGGTAGGTAACCCAGGCAATAGGATTATATAAACACTGAGAGGTGGTAGGTAACTCAGGCTATAGGATTAGATAAACACTGAGAGAGAGGTGGTAGGTAACCCAGGCTATAGGATTATATAAACACTGAGAGGTGGTAGGTAACCCAGGCTATAGGATTAGATAAACACTGAGAGGTGGTAGGTAACCCAGGCTATAGGATTAGATAAACACTGAGAGATGGTAGGTAACCCAGGCTATAGGATTAGATAAACACTGAGAGGTGGTAGGTAACCCAGGCTATAGGATTAGATAAACACTGGTAGGTAACCCAGGCTATAGGATTAGATAAACACTGAGAGGTGGTAGGTAACCCAGGCTATAGGATTAGATAAACACTGACCCAGGTGGTAGGTAACCCAGACTATACGATTAGATAAACACTGAGAGGTGGTAGGTAACCCAGGCTATAGGATTAGATAAACACTGAGAGAGAGGTGGTAGGTAACCCAGGCTATAGGATTAGATAAACACTGAGAGATGATAGGTATCCCAGGCTATAGGATTAGATAAACACTGAGAGGTGGTAGGTAACCCAGGCTATAGGATTATATAAACACTGAGAGTTGGTAGGTAACCCAGGCTATACGATTAGATAAACACTGAGAGGTGGTAGGTAACCCAGGCGATAGGATTAGATAAACACTGAGAGAGAGGTGGTAGGTAACCCAGGCTATAGGATTAGATAAACACTGAGAGGTGGTAGGTAACCCAGGCTATAGGATTAGATAAACACTGAGAGGTGTTAGGTAACACAGGCTTTAGGATTAGATAAACACTGAGAGGTGGTAGGTAACCCAGGCTATAGGATTAGATAAACACTGAGAGGTGGTAGGTAACCCAGGCTATAGGATTAGATAAACACTGAGAGGTGGTAGGTAACCCAGGCTATAGGATTAGATAAACACTGAGAGAGAGGTGGTAGGTAACCCAGGCTATAGGATTAGATAAACACTGAGAGGTGGTAGGTAACCCAGGCTATAGGATTAGATAAACACTGAGAGGTGATAGGTAACCCAGGCTATAGGTGGTAGGTAACCCAGGCTATAGATGGTAGGTAACCCAGGCTACAGTATTAGATAAACACTGAGAGGTGTTAGGTAACCCAGGCTATAGGATTAGATAAACACTGAGAGGTGGTAGGTAACCCAGGCTATGGGATTAGATAAACACTGAGAGGTGGTAGGTAACCCAGGCTATAGGATTAGATAAAAACTGAGAGGTGGTAGGTAACCCAGGCTATAGGATTAGATAAAAACTGAGAGGTGGTAGGTAACCCAGGCTATAGGATTAGATAAACACTGAGAGGTGGTAGGTAACCTGGGCTACAGGATTATATTAACATTGAGAGAGAGGTGGTAGGTAACCCAGGCTATAGGATTAGATAAACACTGAGAGGTGGTAGGTAACCCAGGCTATGGGATTAGATAAACACTGAGAGGTGGTAGGTAACCCAGGCTATAGGATTAGATAAACACTGAGAGGTGGTAGGTAACCCAGGCTATAGGATTATATAAACACTGAGAGATGATAGGTAACTCAGGCTATAGGATTAGATAAACACTGAGAGATGATAGGTAACCCAGGCTATAGGATTATATAAACACTGAGAGAGAGATGATAGGTAACCCAGGCTATGGGATTAGATAAAAACTGAGAGGTGGTAGGTAACCCAGGCTATAGGATTAGATAAACACTGAGAGGTGGTAGGTAACCCAGGCTATAGGTTTAGATAAACATTGAGAGAGAGGTGGTAGGTAACCCAGGCTATAGGATTAGATAAACACTGAGAGAGAGGTGGTAGGTAACCCAGGCTATATGATTAGATAAACACTGAGAGGTGGTAGGTAACCCAGGCTATAGGATAATATAAACTCTGAGGAGAGGTGGTAGGTAACCCAGGCTATAGGATTAGATAAACACTGAGAGGTGGTAGGTAACCCAGGCTATAGGATTAGATAAACACTGAGAGGTGGTAGGTAACCCAGGCTATAGGATTAGATAAACACTGAGAGGTGGTAGGTAACCCAGGCTATAGGATTAGATAAACACTGAGAGGTGGTAGGTAACCCAGGCTATAGGATTAGATAAACACTGAGAGGTGGTAGGTAACCCAGGCTATAGGATTAGATAAACACTGAGAGGTGGTAGGTAACCCAGGCTATAGGCTTAGATAAACATTGAGAGAGAGGTGGTAGGTAACCCAGGCTATAGGATTAGATAAACACTGAGAGAGAGGTGGTAGGTAACCCAGGCTATAGGATTAGATAAACACTGAGAGGTGGTAGGTAACCCAGGCTATAGGATAATATAATCACTGAGAGGTGTTAGGTAACCCAGGCTATAGGATTAGATAAACACTGAGAGGTGGTAGGTAACCCAGGCTATAGGATTAGATAAACACTGAGATGTGGTAGGTAACCCAGGCTATAGGATTATATAAACACTGAGAGGTGTTAGGTAACCCAGGCTATAGGATTAGATAAACACTGAGAGGTGGTAGGTAACCCAGGCTATAGGATTAGATAAACACTGAGAGGTGTTAGGTAACCCAGGCTATAGGATTAGATAAACACTGAGAGGGGTGTTAGGTAACCCAGGCTATAGGATTAGATAAACACTGAGAGTTGGTAGGTAACCCAGGCTGTGGGATTAGATAAACACTGAGAGGTGGTAGGTAACCCAGGCTACAGGATTATATAAACACTGAGAGGTGTTAGGTAACCCAGGCTATAGGATTAGATAAACACTGAGAGGTGTTAGGTAACCCAGGCTATAGGTGGTAGGTAACCCAGGCTGTGGGATTAGATAAACACTGAGAGGTGGTAGGTAACCCAGGCTATAGGTGGTAGGTAACCCAGGCTATAGGATTAGATAAACACTGAGAGGTGGTAGGTAACCCAGGCTATAGGTGGTAGGTAACCCAGGCTATAGGATTAGATAAACACTGAGAGAGAGGTGGTAGGTAACCCAGGCTATAGGTGGTAGGTAACCCAGGCTATAGGATTAGATAAACACTGAGAGAGAGGTGGTAGGTAACCCAGGCTATAGGTGGTAGGTAACCCAGGCTATAGGATTAGATAAACACTGAGAGGGAGGTGGTAGGTAACCCAGGCTATAGGATTAGATAAACACTGAGAGGTGGTAGGTAACCCAGGCTATAGGATTATATAAACGCTGAGAGGTGGTAGGTAACCCAGGCTACAGGATTAGATAAATACTGAGAGGTGGTAGGTAACCCAGGCTATAGGATTATATTAACACTGAGAGGTGGTAGGTAACCCAGGCTATAGGATTATATTAACACTGAGAGGTGGTAGGTAACCCAGGCTGTGGGATTAGATAAACACTGAGAGGTGGTAGGTAACCCAGGCTATAGGATTATATAAACACTGAGAGGTGGTAGGTAACCCAGGCTACAGGATTATATAAACACTGAGAGGTGTTAGGTAACCCAGGCTATAGGATTAGATAAACACTGAGAGGTGTTAGGTAACCCAGGCTATAGGTGGTAGGTAACCCAGGCTGTGGGATTAGATAAACACTGAGAGTTGGTAGGTAACCCAGGCTATAGGATTATATAAACACTGAGAGGTGGTAGGTAACCCAGGCTATAGGTGGTAGGTAACCCAGGCTGTAGGATTAGATAAACACTGAGAGGTGGTAGGTAACCCAGGCTATAGGTGGTAGGTAACCCAGGCTATAGGATTAGATAAACACTGAGAGAGAGGTGGTAGGTAACCCAGGCTATAGGATTAGATAAACACTGAGAGGGAGATGGTAGGTAACCCAGGCTATAGGATTAGATAAACACTGAGAGGTGGTAGGTAACCCAGGCTATAGGATTAGATAAACACTGAGAGGTGGTAGGTAACCCAGGCTATAGGATTATATAAACGCTGAGAGGTGGTAGGTAACCCAGGCTATAGGATTAGATAAACACTGAGAGGTAACCCAGGTAGGATTATATTAACACTGAGAGGGTAGGTAACCCAGGCTATTATATATTAACACTGAGAGGTGGTAGGTAACCCAGGCTGTGGGATTAGATAAACACTGAGAGGTGGTAGGTAACCTAGGCTATAGGATTATATAAACACTGAGAGGTGGTAGGTAACCCAGGCTATAGGATTATATAAACACTGAGAGGTGGTAGGTAACCCAGGCTATAGGATTAGATAAACACTGAGAGGTGGTAGGTAACCCAGGCTATATAGGATTGGGATTAGATAAACACTGAGAGGTGGTAGGTAACCCAGGCTATAGGATTAGATAAACACTGAGAGGTGGTAGGTAACCCAGGCTATAGGATTATATAAACACTGAGAGGTGGTAGGTAACCCAGGCTATAGGTGGTAGGTAACCAAGGCTATAGGATTAGATAAACACTGAGAGGTGGTAGGTAACCCAGGCTATAGGATTATATAAACACTGAGAGGTGGTAGGTAACCCAGGCTATAGGATTAGATAAACACTGAGAGGTGGTAGGTAACCCAGGCTAGGTAACACAGGCTGTGGGATTAGATAAACACTGAGACTAGGTAACCCAGGCTATAGGATTAGATAAACACTGAGAGGTGGTAGGTAACCCAGGCTATAGGATTATATAAACACTGAGAGGTGGTAGGTAACCCAGGCTATAGGTGTTAGGTAACCCAGGCTGTGGGATTAGATAAACACTGAGAGGTGGTAGGTAACCCAGGCTATAGGATTAGATAAACACTGAGAGGTGGTAGGTAACCCAGGCTACAGGATTATATAAACACTGAGAGGTGGTAGGTAACCCAGGCTATAGGATTAGATAAACACTGAGAGGTGGTAGGTAACCCAGGCTGTAGGATTAGATAAACACTGAGAGTTGGTAGGTAACCCAGGCTATAGGATTATATAAACACTGAGAGGTGGTAGGTAACCCAGGCTACAGGCTGTGGGATTAGATAAACACTGAGAGGTGGTAGGTAACCAGGCTATAGGTGGTAGGTAACCCAGGCTATGGGATTAGATAAACACTGAGAGAGAGGTGGTAGGTAACCCAGGCTATAGGATTAGATAAACACTGAGAAGAGATGGTAGGTAACCCAGGCTATAGGATTAGATAAACACAGGTAACCCAGGCTATAGGATTAGATAAACACTGAGAGGTGGTAGGTAACCCAGGCTATAGGATTATATAAACACTGAGAGGTGGTAACACCCAGGCTATAGGATTAGATAAACACTGAGAGGTGGTAGCTAACCCAGGCTACAGGATTATATAAACACTGAGAGGTGGTAGGTAACTATACACAGGCTATAGGATTAGATAAACACTGAGAGGTGGTAGGTAACCCAGGCTATAGGATTAGATAAACACTGAGAGGTGGTAGGTAACCCAGGCTATAGGATTATATAAACACTGAGAGGTGGTAGGTAACCCAGGCTATAGGATTAGATAAACACTGAGAGGTGGTAGGTAACCCAGGCTATAGGTGGTAGGTAACCCAGGCTGTGGGATTAGATACACACTGAGAGGTGGTAGGTAACCCAGGCTATAGGATTAGATAAACACTGAGAGTTGGTAGGTAACCCAGGCTATAGGATTATATAAACACTGAGAGGTGGTAGGTAACCCAGGCTAAACCAAGGCTATAGGATTAGATAAACACTGAGAGGTGGTAGGTAACCCAGGCTATAGGATTATATAAACACTGAGAGGTGGTAGGTAACCCAGGCTATATGATTAGATAAACACTGAGAGGTGGTAGGTAACCCAGGCTATAGGTGGTAGGTAACCCAGGCTGTGGGATTAGATAAACACTGAGAGGTGGTAGGTAACCCAGGCTATAGGATTAGATAAACACTGAGAGTTGGTAGGTAACCCAGGCTATAGGATTATATAAACACTGAGAGGTGGTAGGTAACCCAGGCTATAGGTGGTAGGTAACCAAGGCTATAGGATTAGATAAACACTGAGAGGTGGTAGGTAACCCAGGCTATAGGATTATATAAACACTGAGAGGTGGTAGGTAACCCAGGCTATAGGATTATATAAACACTGAGAGGTGGTAGGTAACCCGGGCTATAGGTGGTAGGTAACCCAGGCTGTGGGATTAGATAAACACTGAGAGGTGGTAGGTAACCCAGGCTATAGGATTAGATAAACACTGAGAGGTGGTAGGTAACCCAGGCTATAGGCTTAGATAAACACTGAGAGGTGGTAGGTAACCCAGGCTATAGGCTTAGATAAACACTGAGAGGTGGTAGGTAACCCAGGCTATAGGAGTAGATAAACACTGAGAGGTGGTAGGTAACCCAGGCTATAGAATTAAATAAACACTGAGAGGTGGTAGGTAACCCAGGCTATAGGATTAGATAAACACTGAGAGGTGGTAGGTAACCCAGGCTATAGGTGGTAGGTAACCCAGGCTATAGGATTAGATAAACGCTGAGAGGTGGTAGGTAACCCAGGCTATAGGATTAGATAAACACTGAGAGAGAGGTGGTAGGTAACCCAGGCTATAGGAGTAGATAAACACTGAGAGGTGGTAGGTAACCCAGGCTATAGGTGGTAGGTAACCCAGGCTATAGGATTAGATAAACACTGAGAGGTGGTAGGTAACCCAGGCTATAGGATTATATAAACACTGAGAGGTGGTAGGTAACCCAGGCTATAGGATTAGATAAACACTGAGGGGTGGTAGGTAACCCAGGCTATAGGATTAGATAAACACTGAGAGTTGGTAGGTAACCCAGGCTATAGGAGTAGATAAACACTGAGAGGTGGTAGGTAACCCAGGCTATAGGATTAGATAAACGCTGAGAGGTGGTAGGTAACCCAGACTATAGGATTAGATAAACACTGAGGGATGATAGGTAACCCAGGCTATAGGTGGTAGGTAACCCAGGCTATAGGATTAGATAAACACTGAGAGAGAGGTGGTAGGTAACCCAGGCTATAGGATTATATAAACGCTGAGAGGCGGTAGGTAACCCAGGCTATAGGATTATATAAACACTGAGAGTTAGTAGGTAACCCAGGCTATAAGATTGCCGTCCTCTATACAGTGGGATGTGCCTTTTACCCCTTTCAAAGGCACTTAAATATGTTGTCTCTCCCATTCACCCTCTGAATGGCAACACAGACACAATCCACGTCTCAATTGTCTCAAGGCTTAAAAATCCTCCTTTAACCTGGTCTCCTCCCCTTCATCTACACTGATTTGAAGTGGATTAAACAAGTGACCAATCAGGGATCATAGCATTCACCTGGTTTCACCTGGTAATTTTATGTTATGAAAAGAGCAGGTGTTCCTATTTCACTCCGTGTATAGTGCACTACTTTGGACCAGAACTTTAATGGCCCTAGCCAATAGTAGTAGGAAAAGGGGGCATTTTAGGACACGCTCACAGAGAACATGGAAATGCTGGTGAAAAGGGCACTGAGACCTGGAGAAATAACCTCCTTGGAGAATTCTCCTGCACAGAAAAAAAGCATTTTCTGCCCACGTAAATCCCACCTAGAGATGGAAAGAGAGGTGGAGAGAGAAATAGAGACAGAGAGGAATAGAGAGAGAGAGATCATGAGAGAGACAGGGGAGAGAGAGAGAGAGAGAGAGAGAGAGAGAGAGAGAGAGAGAGAGAGAGGGAGAGAGAGAGAGAGAGAGAGAGAGAGAGACAGAGAGAGAGAGAGAGAGAGCGGGAGAGAGAGAGAGAGAGAGAGAGAGAGAGAGAGGGGGGGAGAGAGGGAGAGAGAGAGAGAGAGACAGGGAGAGAGAGAGAGAGAGAGAGAGAGAGAGAGAGAGAGAGAGAGAGAGAGAGAGAGAAAGAAAGGGAGAAAAATACAGAAAGAGAAAGGTAGAGAGGGAGAGTGAGAAGAGAAAAGAGAGCGATATATGCAGAAAGAGAGGTTTTCCATGTTTTCAAATGTGCCACCCCTAGCCTGCGCTCCACAACAAGCATTCACTCTCATTACCTGAAGAAAGACTGGCCATTAAATTGAAATGTAATTTGGAAATTGTGTTTTAATGTAGCTATTCAGTCCGGCCGCCTCCATTGCCGGTTTCCGTTGGAACCTCTCCTCGCGGCCATTTAATTGAGCTAATGGAGGAAGCTGCTAACGGTCGGCTTTATCTCACACGGCTTTGGTGACATTTCATCAGGGCTGGTGGTTGATTATCCTCCAGACTGCCACCGTTGTGTTAAGGCCATAGTCATACAGTGTAGCAGCAACACACACTAAACACACACACACACTAAACACACACACACACTGTCACACTACACACACACACACACACTAAACACACACACACACACTCACACACAAAACACACACACTAAACACACACACTAAACACACACACACTAAACACACACACACACACACACACTAAACACACACACACACTAAACACACACACACACACAAACACACACACTAAACACACACAACTAAACACACACTCACACACAAAACACACACACTAAACACACACACACACACTAAAACACACACAGGTCACACATTAAACACACACATAAACACACACACACTGACACTCACACACAAAACACACACACTAAACACACACACTAAACACACACACACTAAACACACACACACTAAACACACACACACACACACACTGTAAACACACACACAAAACACACACACACACACACCCACACTCACTAAACACACCCACACTCACTAAACACACCCACACACTAAACACACACACACTCACTAAACACACACACCCACACACCCACTAAACACACACACACACACACACACTAAACACACACACACTCACTAAACACACACAAACACCCACACACTAAACACACACACACACACACAAACACACACACACTCACTAAACACACACAAACACCCACACACTCACACTAAACACACACACACTCACTAAACACACACAAACACCCACACACTAAAAACACACACACACACACACACACACACTAAACAAACACACACACACTAAACAAACACACACACACTAAACAAACACACACACACTAAACACACACACACACACTAAACACACACACACTAAACAAACACACACACACTAAACACACACACACTAAACAAACACACACACCCACTAAACAAACACACACACACACTAAACAAACACACACACACTAAAACACACACACACTAAACAAACACACACAACCCACTGAGGATAAAACAAACACACACACACACTAAACAACACACACACCCACTAAACAAACACACACACCCACTAAAAACAAACACACACACACACTAAAACAAACACACATTCACACAGTGAAACACACACACACTCCCTGTAATAACTACCTGAACACACACAAACACCCACACACTAAACACACACACACACACACACACTAAACAACACATAACACACTAAACAAATGAGGAGAGGTGACACTAAACACACACACACTAAACACACACACACTAAACAAACACACACACACACTAAACAAACACACACACCCTCAAAGCATATTGGACATGGTTGAGAAACAACCCCCCCCCCCAAAAACAAAACCACTGTGTAAATGTGTAGACTTCATCCCAGCAGACTGTGAATGATGCCGTCTGGGCAGAAGGAGGCATAATTCAACAGTAATAACCTGAGGTATTCATGAGGAGAGGTGAAGTATGTCTCTGTTAGAAACAGTCTACTGCCTCACCCTGTAATTCAACAGTAATAACCTGAGGTATTCATGAGGAGAGGTGAAGTATGTCTCTGATCCGTTAGAAACAGTCTGGGCCTACTGCCTCTCCCTGTAATTCAACAGTAATAACCTGAGGTATTCATGAGGAGAGGTGAAGTATGTCTCTGTTAGAAACAGTCTACTGCCTCTCCCTGTAATTCAACAGTAATAACCTGAGGTATTCATGAGGAGAGGTGAAGTATGTCTCTGTTAGAAACAGTCTACTGCCTCACCCTGTAATTCAACAGTAATAACCTGAGGTATTCATGAGGAGAGGTGAAGTATGTCTCCGTTAGAAACAGTCTACTGCCTCTCCCTGTAATTCAACAGTAATAACCTGAGGTATTCATGAGGAGAGGTGAAGTATGTCTCTGTTAGAAACAGTCTGCTGCCTCTCCCTGTAATTCAACAGTAATAACCTGAGGTATTCATGAGGAGAGGTGAAGTATGTCTCTGTTAGAAACAGTCTACTGCCTCTCCCTGTAATTCAACAGTAATAACCTGAGGTATTCATGAGGAGAGGTGAAGTATGTCTCTGATCCGTTAGAAACAGTCTACTGCCTCTCCCTGTAATTCAACAGTAATAACCTGAGGTATTCATGAGGAGAGGTGAAGTATGTCTCTGTTAGAAACAGTCTACTGCCTCTCCCTGTAATTCAACAGTAATAACCTGAGGTATTCATGAGGAGAGGTGAAGTATGTCTCTGTTAGAAACAGTCTACTGCCTCTCCCTGTAATTCAACAGTAATAACCTGAGGTATTCATGAGGAGAGGTGAAGTATGTCTCTGTTAGAAACAGTCTACTGCCTCGCCCTGTACGGACACCCACATGTCTGACACGGGTAATGGGACTGGGTTCATACACACTTCTATCTGCGGTCGGGTTATTACCGGGGGATCAAGCAGACATAAAAGTTTCATTTTTTTAACTAGTTCTTCTGAATAACATAAATATATGCATGTGAGAGAACACACACACACACACACACAGCATAAACGCGACCATAATCAATCAGTCAGGTCTGAGCTCCATTTCCTACATATCAAATCATTATATCAAACACCATCTGTCCTGAAAGAGATGATCTAACAACTTTATTATGTTATCATAGGACACACACACACAGACACACACACACACACCCCACAAGTTAAACTTGTTCTCGGGAAAATGGTAGTCTATGTTAATTAATACATAAATAGGCTATAAAATATGAACTAACACCACGTGGTGAAAAACGGAACGATCAGTCTAGCTCAAAATAGGCAACCAAATATAGTCCTAAACAGCTGCTAGGTAGATAGGTTCAAATCAAAACCGTGTCTGTTTTTGAATGTTTGAAAATGGAAAGCAGAGGTACCGAAGGACTATCCATTCTGTTCGTGTCGGTTGCGCCTAGGGACCACCTACCAATCTGTATTCTGTCAACTGGTTTTTAAATCCCTCCCTTGTTACGGACACGGTGAAATCCTATAGGCCGAGAGTCGTACCCACCTCTTCAAATCTATTGGTTAGCGTTGCATCGGTAGGAATGTTTAACGCACCATGAGTTGAGCAGAGTTTAGTCCGAGAGAAGCGGTGCGACGGGAATGAACAGACCCGCACGCGGGTAACATAATAATCCAACCGTCAGTTTTCTTTATAAACATTTTAAATTTTTTATGACAAGGACAATTTACAGGCTACCTACGTTTACAGACAATATGACAATCAACTGTGGAACGTTTTGAATAGGACTGTTATTATTGCGACATTGACCAGAACCCACCGCTGTCTGTCTTTTAAAACGGAGAGTGAGAACCGACAAGGACGTGCCGCTATACGGGAACGTGTAACACGGGCATCAGTGCAGCTCACCGGACCGGTAAACACGTCTCTAATAACCACCGTGGATCTTTATTTTCCATTTGGAATCTTCACAGCTCTTCTCTCAGAAACATTCTCCTCGAAGAATCCGGTGACTCACCGCGAGGGGAAGGCAAGCCTCTGCATTCTAATCAGCCGCACCGGGAGAACGGAGAGGAGAACGGAACGAGCTCATTGACATTACAGTCATACTTTTTGTGGAGCACTTCTACTTCGGTAGCTGAACCCGCACCACTCGCAGCGCTGCTAGTCTGCGTCGGTCGGAGCTGGTTGCTGGCTTCATTCTCACCACCCGGAGAAGGAATAGTAGGGTGACAGACCAAGCGACGGGATTGGGTTTTAACATAAACCAAAACCAGGGATTATTTCTATTTTGTATTTAACCTGATACCTTTCGGTAAGTGGATGTGTTTTACCCCTCCTCTGGTCTACTGTCGTAGCGCAGGTGTTTCCTATAGGATTGATATTCTCACCAGGCAGGCTATAAGGCGTTTCAAACGGATAACGGGAGTTTTTACCAAACCTCTCCTGTCTCTCGGTGTTGATGCAACAGCTTCTGAGACGCCACGAGCCTCGCCAGCCCAGAAGAGCTGGAACGGAATAAATAGGAGGCTTGATTCTAGTCTTGTTTTGTGTCTCGCTAGTTATGATTTCCCTTTGGATCGTTTTAAATAGGCGGATTATGCTAATTTGGTAATGCGTGTAAGAAGCTCATTTTAACGCGTTCCTATTCATAAGGGTTACTCAAATCGGGCGGCTATATACCTATTGATTTAGATTTGGCTATACATTTGTCTGTTTCTTTAGTTATAAACTGCCGAATGTGTCACAGGGAAAAAATGACATATTTATTCATACTTATGACCGTTGTCATCTACATCCTAATAACCAATTTGAATATCCTACTGAAGCGCATGTGTCAGATTTCCTATAACACACGGGTAGTTTATAGATGACATATCCATACGATCAAAAGGACAACAACACAAAGCAGTATTGTGTATCATTAGCACTGCGCCTCCCCGACGCTTCTCAAGGTTACCTAATTGACAGGCTATCCCCATCCATTGTGGCAATGATTTACGCATTAGTTGTTCGTTTCATGTTGAAGGACTCAGTCACTGCATATTCACCCATAGCTAAGGATATAATTATCAAGTCAAGGCGGTTCATTATGTCTAGTATATTGATATATAAATACACTTTATTAACATATAATAATATTCCCCCCCTTTGTGTTTCAGGCAAGAGAGCGACAGAGAGAGAGCACGGGAACGGCATAACGGCTTTCTATCCGGTTGGAGACAGACCGGGTTACGATTATTCCTGAGATGAGCCCTAGGCGTTCAACTGAATTTAAATTAGGTGTCCACGAGCACCAGCGTTTTCTATAAGGGAAAGGAGAGCGAGAGAGAGAGAGAGAGAGAGAAAAGGGAATTTAAATCGGTGCTCTAGAATGACTTCTACATTCCACGATGAACGGAACTGTGTGTTTGATCCTGAATGGTAGAAATCACCCATTTTGTGTCGGAGAAATCAACAGGTCGGAGTCGGAGGCGTAAAAAACAAAACCGCTCGAAATTAAAAAACCTCTCACCGAAGGATGTATCTTTCCATTTTATTTTTCCTTCTCCTTTGGGCTCAAGCCCTGGCTTTGAAAAACTTGAATTATTCCGTTAACGAAGAGCAAGGACCGGGGACGGTTATAGGCAACATTGCTAAAGATGCTAAACTCGGTCTCGGGCAAGGAGGACAAGGGAAAAAATCTAACTTCAGAGTTCTGGAGAATTCAGCACCGCATCTCATCGATGTGGACCCGGAGAGCGGGCTGCTCTATACCAAGCAGCGCATCGACAGAGAAACACTGTGTCGGCGGAACCCCAAATGTCAGCTCTCCATGGAGGTATTTGCTAACGACAAAGAGATCTGCATGATTAAGGTGGATATAGTCGACATCAACGACAACTCGCCCACGTTCCCTTCCGATCAGATTGATATTGACATTTCTGAGAACGCAGCCCCGGGCACCCGCTTCCCGCTGACTAGCGCTCATGACCCGGACGCTGGGGAGAACGGGTTAAAAACCTACCAGATCACACGAGACGACTACAATCTGTTTTCTCTGGATGTAAAATCCCGCGGGGACGGAACTAAATTTCCCGAGTTAGTTATTCAACGGCCGTTAGACCGGGAGGAACGTAACCATCACACCCTCATCCTGACCGCTACGGACGGCGGGGAGTATCCCAGATCAGGAACCATGCAGATTAATGTGAAAGTTATTGACTCTAACGATAACAGCCCTGTGTTTGAACAGCCCTCTTATGTGGTAGAAATCCCAGAAAACTCCCCACCTGGGAAAGTATTGATAGATTTAAATGCCACAGACCCAGACGAGGGTTCCAATGGTCAGGTGGTTTATTCATTCAGTGGTTACGCCCCGGATAGAATCAGAGAACTCTTCTCTATAGATTCTAGAACGGGACTCATAAAAATACAAGGAGAGATTGACTACGAGGAGAACCCTATTATAGAAATAGATGTTCAGGCTAAGGATTTAGGCCCTAACCCCATCCCAGGCCACTGTAAAGTAACTGTGAATGTGATTGACAGGAATGACAACTGGCCCTCCATAGGGTTTGTGTCTGTGAGGCAGGGGGCCATTAGTGAAGCAGCCCCACCAGGCACGGTCATCGCCCTGGTCAGAGTCACGGATAAAGACTCTGGGAGAAACGGGAAACTCCAGTGTAGAGTCTTGGGAACGTTCCGTTTAAACTAGAGGAGAACTACGACAACTTCTACACCGTGGTGACGGACAGGCCTCTGGACAGAGAACAGCAGGACGAGTACAACGTCACCATCGTCGCCAAGGACAACGGCACGCCGCCCCTTAACTCCACCAAGTCGTTCACGGTGAAGATTCTAGACGAGAACGATAACGTTCGCGTTTCACCAAAGCTGTGTATCTGCTCCAGGTGCCGGAGAACAACATCCCCGGGAGTATCTGGGTTCCGTCCTCGCTCTAGACCCGGACCTGGGCCAGAACGGAACCGTGTTCTACTCCATCCTCAACTCCAACGTGAGCGGAGGAGACGTCAACACCTTCGTGAACGTGAACGCGGCCAACGGGGCGATCTACGCCGTGAGGTCATTCAACTACGAACAAATCAAATTCTTTGATTTTAAGGTCTTGGCGAAGGATGCCCGGGTCTCCTCACCTGGAGAGCAACACCACGGTCAGGGTCAGCGTCTTAGACGTTAACGACAATATCCCCGTCATCGTTCTCCCGCTGCTCCTGAACGACACGGCGGAGATCCACGTGCCGCGGAACGTCGGCGTAGGTTTACGTCGTCACCACGGTGAGGGCGGTCGACAACGATTACGGCGAGAGCGGGCGGTTGACCTACGAGATCTCCGACGGTAACGAGGAGCATCTGTTCGAGATGGACCCGGTGACGGGCGAGGTACGGACCGCCCACCCCTTCTGGGAGGACGTCAGCCCCACGGTGGAGCTGATCGTCAGGGTGATGGACCACGGGAAGCCCACCCTCACCACCGCCGCACGCCTCATCGTCAAGGCCTACAGCGGACCGCTGCCGGGCGGCGAGCCCCACATCAACGAAGAGCATCACAACTGGGACACCTCGCTCCCTCTCATCGTCACCTTATCCATCATCTCTATGATGCTGCTGGCTGCCATGGTAACCATCGCCGTGAAGTGCAAACGGGAGAACAAGGAGATTAGGACGTACAACTGCCGCATCGCGGAGTACTCTCACCCGCAGCTGGGCAAAGGCAAGAAGAAGAAGATCAACAAGAATGACATCATGCTAGTTCAGAGCGAGGTGGAGGAACGGGACGCCATGAACGTCATGAACGTGGTGAGCTCCCCGTCGCTCGCCACCTCCCCCATGTATTTCGATTACCAGACGCGGCTGCCGCTGAGCTCGCCCAGGTCGGAGGTCATGTACCTCAAGCCCACGGCCAACAACCTGTCGGTGCCCCAGGGACAGGGCCACGGCGTCGGCTGTCACACGTCCTTCACTGGCCCGGTGACTAACACCACAGATACCCCCAGTAGCAGGATGTCCATTATACAGGTAGGAACAAGAAACCATTCAACTAGGGTTTTATTGATTCATGTGAACCTTTGTTTGTTTAGGTGACCAGGGAAGTCACGTTAAGATTCAAATTCCTTTCTTGTTGGAATGGAAATTTGTGTTTGGCTTTACATGTGTCTGACACAGCAAACAGACAGAAAGCAGGACAGCATTGTGATTATCCACCATATTCCTTCCTCCTACCCCTCATCCATCTCCTCTGCTTCAGATCTTTTCCCTCTCTACTTAATGGACTGATGTACTGGAGTGTAGGTATAGTGTAACACGAGTGAGAGAGAGATGGAGATATGGAAAGAGAGAGAGAGAGATAGAGATGGAAATATGGAAAAAGAGAGGGAAGGAGAGAGGGAGAGTTGGAGATATGGAAAGAGAGAGAGAGAGAGAGAGAGAGAGAGAGAGAGAGAGAGTTGGAGATATAGAAAGAGAGGGAGAGAGAGAGAGAGAGAGAGAGAGAGAGTTGGAGATATAGAAAGAGAGGGAGAGAGAGTTGGAGAGTTGGAAAGAGAGAGAGAGACACAGAGAGAGAGATAGTTGGAGATATGGAAAGAGAGGGAGAGAGAGATAGTTGGAGAGTTGGAGATATGGAAAGAGAGAGGGACAGAGTGAGAGAGAAAGAGAGGTGGGGTGCATGGCGACAGGCAGGTCATGCTGCACACCGTGGAGAGAGAGAGAGAGAGAGAGGGACAGGGAGAGAGAGAGGGACAGAGAGAGAGAGAGGGACAGGGAGAGAGAGAGAGAGAGGGACAGGGAGAGAGAGAGAGGGACAGGGAGAGAGAGAGAGAGAGGGACAGGGAGAGAGAGAGAGGGACAGGGAGAGAGAGAGAGAGAGGGACAGGGAGAGAGAGAGAGGGACAGGGAGAGAGAGAGAGAGAGGGACAGGGAGAGAGAGAGTGGAGCCGGTGACATCATGACAAATCGATTCTGTTTAATATTTAGGAAGATGTATCATGTGTTGAAATCCAGACCTCTTCAACCAGACGTCATCCCACGGCCGTTTTATTACAGAATTACACTTTAATGCATCTCTCTGTGACGGTGTGATTTTGTTGTTTTGTTGTTTTGTTGTTTTGACAATATCGCGATGTTATTTCTTTGCACTGGTTGGCTGTGTCTTGTTATTTCTTTGCACTGGTTGGCTGTGTCTTGTACCAAAAACTCCAGTATTTTTCCTTCATAGCTTGTTCTCTATCTTCTTTTTATTAACGAGGGAGACCATTTGTTTCCTCATCCTCTCTCTTGTCCCTCGGGAGCAGACATAGTGGTGAGCGATATGTTTGGAACATCAAATCGCAGTTTCCAAATTTGAATACATGTAGAATAGTGAGAATCGCAGTACGTAGGGCCTCGACACACAGTACGTATGGCATCGACACACAGTACGTATGGCATCGACACACAGTACGTATGGCATCGACACACAGTACGTATGGCATCGACACACAGTACGTATGGCATCGACACACAGTACGTATGGCATCGACACACAGTACGTATGGCATCGACACACAGTATTACACATAGTGTTCGATATTACCTATAGTGTTCCATATTAATAACTGTTCTATCAGGGTTCTATCTGATAGGTTATTGGGTTCTAATAGATACATTATTGGGTTCTAATAGATATATTATTGGGTTCTAATTGATATATTATTGGGTTCTATCTGATATATTATTGGGTTCTATCTGATATATTATTGGGTTCTATCTGATAGATTATTGGGTTCTAACTGATAGATTATTGGGTTCTGACTAATATATTATTGGGTTCTATCTGATAGATTATTGGGTTCTAATTTATGTTATTGGGTTCTAACTGATATATTGTTTGGTTCTAATTTATATATTATTGGGTTCTAATTGATATATTATTGGGTTCTATTTGATAGATAATTAGGTTTTAACTAATATGTTATTGGGTTCTAACTGATATATTATTGGGTTCTAACAGAGATTATTGGGTTCTATCGGATATATTATTGGGTTTTATTGGAAATATTTTTGGGTTCTATCTGATATATTTTTGGGTTGTAACTTATATATTATTGGGTTCTATTGGAAATATTATTTGGTTCTAGCTGATATTATTGGGATCTATCTGATATATTATTGGGTTCTATCTGATATATTATTGGGTTCTAACTGATATATTATTGGGTTCTAACTGATAAATTATTGGGTTCTAACTGATATATTATTGGGTTCTATCTGATATATCATTGGGGTGTAACTGTATAAACCCACTGTATGTCAACTAACCCCTCCCTGAGAAGACTTGGAAGTCCATCAGCTTAGTCTTTATCCATGTGTAATCTGCAGGGTCTCATAGTTCTACCTGTTGTACTACTACAGTGTCTTAATCAGGACTTTAACCTCGTCTGACATGTCTTTAAACAGGCTTAGTGCCACAGACAGAGAGAGACACACTGGAGGGATGAGGGGGCTAAGCCAAATCACCCCCTCAGTCCTCACAAAGAGGGTTTAACTGGGAACAGAGAAGAGCAGAGATTTCCAGAAAAATACACAGCAGTAGTATCTGTAGCATGTAGCATGTGGCTAGCTGGGGGCTCACAGCAGTAGTGTCTGTAGTCTGTAGCATGTGGCTAGCTGGGGGCTCACAGCAGTAGTGTCTGTAGTCTGTAGCATGTGGCTAGCTGGCGGCTCACAGCAGTAGTATCTGTAGTCTGTAGCATGTGGCTAGCTGGCGGCTCACAGCAGTAGTATCTGTAGTCTGTAGCATGTGGCTAGCTGGCGGCTTACAGCAGTAGTATCTGTAGTCTGTAGCATGTGGCTAGCTGGGGGCTCACAGCAGTAGTGTCTGTAGTCTGTAGCATGTGGCTAGCTGGCGGCTCACAGCAGTAGTATCTGTAGTCTGTAGCATGTGGCTAGCTGGCGGCTCACAGCAGTAGTATCTGTAGTACATTTACATTACATTTAAGTCATTTGGCGGCTCTTACAGCAGAGCGACTATCTGTGCAGTCTGTAGCATGTGGCTAGCTGGCGGCTCACAGCAGTAGTATCTGTAGCATGTAGCATGTGGCTAGCTGGGGGCTCACAGCAGTAGTATCTGTAGTCTGTAGCATGTGGCTAGCTGGGGGCTCACAGGTAGTATCTGTAGTCTGTAGCATGTGGCTAGCAGGGGGTTTCTGGGGCTGGCGGCTCACAGCAGTTTCTGTAGCATGTAGCATGTGGCTAGCTGTACAGGCTCACAGCAGTAGTATCTGTAGTTCTGCATGGGCTGCTGGGGCTGCAGGATCTGTAGCCTGTAGCATGGCTAGCTGGGGGCTCAGGTCATTTTCAGTTCGGTGTCAATGACTCAGGTCATTTCTGGAGTTTCTAGGTATATCAGACCAACGTTCATTTCTATTCTGCTGGACTGCTGAGGTGGGATCATTGTGATGGTTGGCGAGGCGTTTCTAAGAGGCTGCCTGTTTCAGCCCCTCTCAGGATATCCCACATGCCTCTAATTGTCAGGCAGCTGCAAAGGTGACTCAGAAACCGTTGATGCTTTCTAAAGGGGGAGGGGTTTCACTGCTGGGGTTTCTGCTGCCTCTAAGGCTCTAGTGTACAGGTGACTCAGAAACCGTTGATGCTTTCTAAAGGGGAGGGGTTTCTAAAGAGGGAGGGGTTTCTGCTTCCTCTAAGGCTCTAGTGTACCCAGGTGACTCAGAAACCGTTGATGCTTTCTAAAGGGGAGGGGTTTCTAAAGGAGGAGGGGTTTCTGCTTCCTCTAAGGCTCTAGTCTAAAGGTGACTCAGAAACCGTTGATGCTCTCTAAAAGGGGAGGGGTTTCTAAAGGGGAGGAGTTTCTAAAGGGGAGGGGTTTCTGCTTCCTCTGAGGCTCTAGTGTAAAGGTGAGGTATTATATCAGACTGCAGGCCAAATGCTCTTCTCTCTCCTCCTCCTCCTACCCTCCTACCAGACCCCTGACCCCCCCTGTTGACCCTACCAGACCCACTAGTTGACCCTGTACCAGACCCACTAGTTGACCCTGTACCAGACCCACTAGTTGACCCTGTACCAGACTGTTGTGTTGTGTCCCTTCCTTACATTAGTCATACATGCCGTTGTATTGAATTATTTATGAGAGAGAGAGAGAGAGAGAGAGAGAGAGAGGAGAGAGAGAGAGAGAGAGAGAGAGAGAGAGGAGAGGAGAGAGAGAGAGAGAGAGAGAGAGAGAGAGAGAGAGGAGAGAGAGAGGAGAGAGAGAGAGAGAGAGAGGAGAGAGAGGAGAGAGAGAGAGAGAGAGAGAGAGAGAGGAGAGAGAGAGAGAGAGAGAGAGAGAGAGAGAGAGAGAGAGGAGAGAGAGGAGAGAGAGAGAGAGGAGAGAGAGAGAGAGAGAGAGAGAGAGAGAGAGAGAGAGAGGAGAGAGAGAGAGAGAGAGAGAGAGAGAGAGAGAGAGAGAGAGAGAGAGAGAGGAGAGAGAGAGAGAGAGAGAGAGAGAGAGAGAGAGAGAGAGAGGAGAGAGAGAGAGAGAGAGAGAGAGAGAGAGAGAGAGAGAGAGAGAGAGAGAGAGAGAGAGGAGAGAGAGAGGAGAGGAGGAGAGAGAGGAGAGAGAGAGGAGAGAGAGAGAGAATCAGCTTTCATCTGAGGACATAAAGGTAGTTTTTATTTTTCCTCTCTCTCTCTCAAATAATTTTAAGGACTTCTTTAACATTGCCAAAGCAAGTGAAGTAGATAATAAACAAAAGTGAAATTAACAACAAAAATGAACAGTAAACATTACACTCAGAAGTTTCAAAAGAATAAAACATGTCAAATGTCATATTATATATATATACACTGTTGTAATGATGTGCAAATAGTTAAAGTACACAAGGGAAAATAAATAAACATAAATATAGGTTGTATTTACAATGGTGTTTGTTCTTCACTGGTTGACCTTTTCTTGAGGCAACAGGTCACAAATCTTGCTGCTGTGATGGAACACTGTGGAATTTCACCCAGTAGATATGGGAGTTTATTGGGTTGGTTTTCAAATTCTCTCTCTGTCTCTGTCTCTGTCTCTCTCTCTCTCTCTCTCTCTCTCTCTCTCTCTCTCTCTCTCTCTCTCTCTCTCTCTCTCTCTCTCTCTCTGTGTGTGGACAGTAACCTGAAGCTAGGCAGAGCAGAGTGGTGTGGTAGAAACATCAGGAAACAAAGACAGAATCCCTCCTCTATTGATCCAGAGCCACTCTGCCTGTCTGTCACTACAGCCTGGTGGGGAGGGAGGAGGTGGGGAGGGAGGAGGAGGTGGGGAGGGAGGAGGAGTTGGGGAGGGAGGAGGAGGTGGGGAGGGAGGAGGAGTTGGGGAGGGGGAGGAGGTGGGGAGGGAGGAGGAGGTGGGCAGGGAGGAGGAGTTGGGGAGGGAGGAGGAGGTGGGGAGGGAGGAGGAGTTGGGGAGGGAGGAGGAGGTGGGGAGGGAGGAGGAGTTGGGGATGGAGGAGGAGGTGGGGAGGGAGGAGGAGGTGGGGAGGGAGGGAGGAGGAGTTGGGGAGGGAGGAGGAGGTGGGGAGGGAGGAGGAGTTGGGGAGGGAGGAGGAGTTGGGGCGGGAGGAGGAGTTGGGGAGGGAGGAGGAGGTGGGGAGGAGGTGGGGAGGGAGGAGGAGTTGGGGAATAAAATACACAAAGAAATAAGGAAGTAATATCCTGTCCATCGCACGTCTGCACAAGGACATCTTAAGTTGCTCTCTCCCTCTCTTCCTCCTCTCTCCTTTCACCCTTCCCTCCTTCCATGCCTCTTTCTCTCTGATCCCCCTTCACCGAGCGTGCTGCCCCTACAGCTCTACAGGATACAAGAACCAGTCAGTACTACCTCACCCCTCCACAGTACTACAAGACCCAGTCAGTACTACCTCAACCCTCCACAGTACTACCAGACCCAGTCAGTACTACCTCACCCCTCCACAGTACTACAAGACCCAGTCAGTACTACCTCAACCCTCCACAGTACTACAAGACCCAGTCAGTACTACCTCAACCCTCCACAGTACTACAAGACCCAGTCAGTACTACCTCAACCCTCCACAGTACTACAAGACCCAGTCAGTACTACCTCAACCCTCCACAGTACTACTAGACCCAGTCAGTACTACCTCACCCCTCCACAGTACTACAAGACCCAGTCAGTACTACCTCAACCCTCCACAGTACTACAAGACCCAGTCAGTACAACCTCACCCCTCCACAGTACTACCAGACCCAGTCAGTACTACCTCAACCCTCCACAGTACTACAAGACCCAGTCAGTACTACCTCACCCCTCCACAGTACTACAAGACCGAGTCAGTACTAACTCAACCCTCCACAGTACTACCAGACCCAGTCAGTACTACCTCAACCCTCCACAGTACTACAAGACCCAGTCAGTACTAACTCAACCCTCCACAGTACTACAAGACCCAGTCAGTACTAACTCAACCCTCCACAGTACTACAAGACCCAGTCAGTACTACCTCAACCCTCCACAGTACTACAAGACCCAGTCAGTACTAACTCAACCCTCCACAGTACTACAAGACCCAGTCAGTACTACCTCAACCCTCCACAGTACTACAAGACCCAGTCAGTACTACCTCAACCCTCCACAGTACTACAAGACCCAGTCAGTACGAACTCAACCCTCCACAGTACTACAAGACCCAGTCAGTACTACCTCAACCCTCCACAGTACTACAAGACCCTGTCAGTACTAACTCAACCCTCCACAGTACTACAAGACCCAGTCAGTACTAACTCAACCCTCCACAGTACTACAAGACCCAGTCAGTACTACCTCAACCCTCCACAGTACTACAAGACCCAGTCAGTACTAACTCAACCCTCCACAGTACTACAAGACCCAGTCAGTACTACCTCAACCCTCCACAGTACTACAAGACCCAGTCAGTACTACCTCAACCCTCCACAGTACTACAAGACCCAGTCAGTACGAACTCAACCCTCCACAGTACTACAAGACCCAGTCAGTACTACCTCAACCCTCCACAGTACTACAAGACCCAGTCAGTACTAACTCAACCCTCCACAGTACTACAAGACCCAGTCAGTACTAACTCAACCCTCCACACCAAGACCGAGTCAGTACTAACTCAACCCTCCACAGTACTACCAGACCCAGTCCTCAACCCTCCACAGTACTACAAGACCCAGTCAGTACTAACTCAACCCTCCACAGTACTACAAGACCCAGTCAGTACTAACTCAACCCTCCACCAAGACCCAGTCAGTACTACCTCAACCCTCCACAGTACTACAAGACCCAGTCAGTACTAACTCAACCCTCCACAGTACTACAAGACCCAGTCAGTACTACCTCAACCCTCCACAGTACTACAAGACCCAGTCAGTACTACCTCAACCCTCCACAGTACTACAAGACCCAGTCAGTACGAACTCAACCCTCCACAGTACTACAAGACCCAGTCAGTACTACCTGAACCCTCCACAGTACTACAAGACCCTGTCAGTACTAACTCAACCCTCCACAGTACTACAAGACCCAGTCAGTACTAACTCAACCCTCCACAGTACTACAAGACCCAAGTACTACCTCAACCCTCCACAGTACTACAAGACCCAGTCAGTACTAACTCAACCCTCCACAGTACTACAAGACCCAGTCAGTACTACCTCAACCCTCCACAGTACTTCAAGACCCAGTCACTACCTCAACCCTCCACACTCAAGACCCCCTCCACAGTACTACAAGACCCAGTCAGTACTACCTCAACCCTCCACAGTACTACACCCAGTAACTCAACCCTCCACAGTACTACAAGACCCAGTCAGTACTAACTCAACCCTCCACAGTACTACAAGACCCAGTCAGTACTACCTCAACCCTCCACAGTACTACAAGACCCAGTCAGTACTACCTCAACCCTCCACAGTACTACAAGACCCAGTCAGTACTAACTCAACCCTCCACAGTACTACAACCCTCCACAGTCCACAGTACTACAAGACCCAGTCAGTACTAACTCAACCCTCCACAGTACTACAAGACCCAGTCAGTACTAACTCAACCCTCCACAGTACTACAAGACCCAGTCAGTACTAACTCAACCCTCCACAGTACTACAAGACCCAGTCAGTACTAACTCAACCCTCCCCAGTACTACAAGACCCAGTCAGTACTAACTCAACCCTCCACAGTCTACAAGACCCACTACAAGACCCAGTACTCAACCCT
>NW_027040376.1:125000-130000 GCF_034236695.1 Oncorhynchus nerka
GTGTATTGTTGTGTAGCGTAGTGTGTAGTGTAGTGTGTATAGTGTAGCGTATTGTGGTGTAGTGTAGTGTGTAGTTTAGTGTGTAGTGTAGTGTGTTGTGTAGTGTAGTGTAGAGTAGTGTAGTGTGTAGAGTAGTGTAGAGTAGTGTAGTGTAGTGTATAATAGTGTAGTGTAGTGTAGAGTAGTGTAGTGTAGTGTGTAGAGTAGTGTAGTGTATAATAGTGTAGTGTAGTGTAGAGTAGTGTAGAGTAGTGTAGTGTAGTGTAGTGTGTAGAGTAGTGTAGTGTAGAGTAGTGTAGAGTAGTGTAGTGTGTAGAGTAGTGTAGTGTATAATAGTGTAGTGTAGTGTAGAGTAGTGTAGAGTAGTGTAGTGTAGTGTAGAGTAGTGTAGTGTAATGTAGTGTGTAGAGTAGTGTAGTGTATAATAGTGTAGTGTAGTGTAGAGTAGTGTAGTGTAGTGTAGTGTGTAGAGTAGTGTAGTGTATAATAGTGTAGTGTAGTGTAGAGTAGTGTAGTGTAGTGTAGTGTAGTGTAGAGTAGTGTAGAGTAGTGTAGAGTAGTGTAGTGTAGAGTAGTGTAGTGTATAATAGTGTGGTGTAGTGTAGAGTAGTGTAGTGTAGTGTAGTGTGTAGAGTAGTGTAGTGTATAATAGTGTAGTGTAGAGTAGTGTAGTGTATAATAGTGTAGTGTAGAGTAGTGTAGTATATAATAGTGTAGTGTAGTGTAGAGTAGTGTAGTGTAGAGTAGTGTAGTATATAATAGTGTAGTGTAGAGTAGTGTAGTGTAGTATATAATAGTGTAGTGTAGAGTAGTGTAGTGTATAATAGTGTAGTGTAGAGTAGTGTAGTGTATAATAGTGTAGTGTAGAGTAGTGTAGAGTAGTGTAGTATATAATAGTGTAGTGTAGAGTAGTGTAGTGTAGTATATAATAGTGTAGTGTAGAGTAGTGTAGTGTATAATAGTGTAGTGTAGAGTAGTGTAGTATATAATAGTGTAGTGTAGAGTAGTGTAGTGTAGAGTAGTGTAGTATATAATAGTGTAGTGTAGAGTAGTGTAGTATATAATAGTGTAGTGTAGAGTAGTGTAGTGTATAATAGTGTAGTGTAGAGTAGTGTAGTGTATAATAGTGTAGTGTAGTGTAGAGTAGTGTAGTGTAGAGTAGTGTAGTGTAGTATATAATAGTGTAGTGTAGAGTAGTGTAGTGTATAATAGTGTAGTGTAGTGTAGTGTATAATAGTGTAGTGTAGAGTAGTGTAGAGTAGTGTAGTATATAATAGTGTAGTGTAGAGTAGTGTAGTGTAGAGTAGTGTAGTATATAATAGTGTAGTGTAGAGTAGTGTAGTATATAATAGTGTAGTGTAGAGTAGTGTAGTATATAATAGTGTAGTGTAGAGTAGTGTAGTGTAGTATATAATAGTGTAGTGTAGAGTAGTGTAGTGTATAATAGTGTAGTGTAGAGTAGTGTAGTATATAATAGTGTAGTGTAGAGTAGTGTAGTGTAGAGTAGTGTAGTATATAATAGTGTAGTGTAGAGTAGTGTAGTATATAATAGTGTAGTGTAGAGTAGTGTAGTATATAATAGTGTAGTGTAGAGTAGTGTAGTATATAATAGTGTAGTGTAGAGTAGTGTAGTGTATAATAGTGTAGTGTAGTGTAGAGTAGTGTAGTGTAGTGTATAACAGTGTAGTGTAGAGTAGTGTAGTATATAATATTGTAGTGTAGAGTAGTGTAGTATATAATAGTGTAGTGTAGAGTAGTGTAGTATATAATAGTGTAGTGTAGAGTAGTGTAGTATATAATAGTGTAGTGTAGAGTAGTGTAGTATATAATAGTGTAGTGTAGAGTAGTGTAGTGTATAATAGTGTAGTGTAGAGTAGTGTAGTATATAATAGTGTAGTGTAGAGTAGTGTAGTGTATAACAGTGTAGTGTAGTGTAGAGTAGTGTAGTGTAGTGTATAACAGTGTAGTGTAGAGTAGTGTAGTATATAATAGTGTAGTGTAGAGTAGTGTAGAGTAGTGTAGTGTAGTGTATAATAGTGTAGTGTATAATAGTGTATAATAGTGTAGTGTAGAGTATAATGGTGTAGTGTAGAGTAGTGTAGTGTATAATAGTGTAGTGTATAATAGTGTAGAGTAGTGTAGAGTAGTGTAGTGTAGTGTATAATGGTGTAGTGTAGAGTAGTGTAGTGTAGTGTATAATAGTGTAGTGTAGTGTGTAGTGTATAATGGTGTAGTGCATAGTGTAGTGTGTAGAGTAGTGTAGTGCATAGTGTAGTGTGTAGAGTAGTGTAGTGCATAGTGTAGTGTGTAGAGTAGTGTAGTGTGTAGTGTAGAGTAGTGTAGTGTGTAGTGTATAATGGTGTAGTGCAGAGTAGTGTAGTGTAGAGTAGTGTAGAGTAGAGTAGTGTAGAGTAGAGTAGAATAGTGTAGTGTAGTGTGTAGTGTATAATAGTGTAGTGTAGTGCATAGTGTAGTGTAGTGTGTAGTGTATAATGGTGTAGTGCAGAGTAGTGTAGTGTAGAGTAGTGTAGAGTAGAGTAGTGTAGAGTAGAATATAGTGTAGTGTGTAGTGTATAATAGTGTAGTGTAGTGCATAGTGTAGTGTGTAGAGTAGTGTAGTGCATAGTGTAGTGTGTAGAGTAGTGTAGTGTAGTGTGTAGTGTATAATAGTGTAGTGTAGAGTAGAGTTCCTATAAACTCTAGTCGGGGAGTTTAGTTTTATTTTCTCTCCACTCTGTCAGTACATTAACAACAGCCCTTATTACTCTATCCTGGATACTACATGTCCGTATTTCACACACACACACACACACACACACACACACACACACACACACACACACACACACACACACACACACACACACACACACACACACACACACACACACACTACACACACACACACACACACACACACACTACACATTGTGACTGGTACATTATTAATGTGGGAGTTTCTTCTGTTTTTCTGCTCATGTGATCGATGCCTCTCAGCTGGAAGACCAAGTGGTAGACTGGCTCCCTATTCCCTATGGGGCCCTTGGTCAAACGTAGTGCACTACACAGGGAATAGGGAGCCAATAGTTTATTCATCAGACCTCGGGGGGGGGGGCGGACGGACATGGTGACAGAACAGAACATGGTGACAGAACAGAACATGGTGACAGAACAGAACATGGTCACAGAACAGAACACAATGACAGAACAGAACACAATGACAGAACAGAACACAATGACAGAACAGAAAATGGTGACAGAACAGAACATGGTGACAGAACATAACACAATGACAGAACAGAACACAATGACAGAACAGAAAATGGTGACAGAACAGAACATGGTGACAGAACATAACACAATGACAGAACAGAACACAATGACAGAACAGGACATGGTGACAGAACAGAACATGGTGACAGAACAGAACATGGTGACAGAACAGAACACAATGACAGAACAGGACATGGTGACAGAACAGAACATGGTGACAGAACAGAACATGGTGACAGAACAGAACATGGTGACAGAACAGAACATGGTAACAGAACAGAACACAATGACAGAACAGGACATGGTGACAGAAGAGAACATGGTGACAGAACAGAACATGGTAACAGAACAGAACATGGTAACAGAACACAATGACAGAACAGAACACAATGACAGAACAGGACATGGTGCATTGTAAGACCAGAGAATGTTTTGTCAGTCCTACACGAGTGTTGTTTATCTCTAGGTGGATGTTTTTTAGGTGGTTATGTCTGTTTCAGTGGAGGTGTGTGTGTGTGTGTTTGTGTGTGTGTGTGTGCGTGTGTGTGTGTGTGTGTGTGTGTGTGTGTGTGTGTGTAGTGCAGCACCTCTCTGAGAACCCACCGACACGCCAGCTAGATTTACTCTCATTAATAAGTCATAGAGATGAACCAATCAGAGGCAAGAGGAAGAAGTCACCATAAACATCTACCATCTACGGCAACTTGTTTGTGTGCATGGAGGATGAACGGAGGAGGAGTGGGGAGAGAGGGGCGAGGAGGGAGGAGAGAGGGGGAGGAGGGAGGAGGGAGGAGAGAGGGGGAGGAGGGAGGAGAGAGGGAAGGAGAGAGAGGTGGGAGGAGAGAGGGGGAGGAGGGAGGAGAGAGGGAAGGAGAGAGAGGTGGGAGGAGAGAGGGGGAAGGAGAGAGGGGAGGAGAGAGGTGGGAGGAGAGAGGGAAGGAGAGAGAGGTGGATGGGGAGGAGAGAGGTGGGAGGAGAGAGAGAAGGGGGAGGACAGAGCAGGGAGGAGAGAGAAGGAGTAGGAGGAAGGAGAGAAGGAGTAGGAGGAAGGACGAGGGAGAGAAGGGGGAGAAGAGAGAAGGGGGAGTGGAGAGAGGAGAGCAGAGAGAAGGGGGAGTTGAGAGAGGAAGAGAGATAGAGAGAGGAGAAAAGGGGGAGAGGAGAGAGGAGGTACAGCCTACCTTATTAAATCAGATGAATATCAGCATTCAGAATTCTATTTCAGATAAACTGTATTTCATATTGATGTTTCCGCTTTCTTCAACCCTCCTCCATCTCTCCTCTCATCCCCCTTTTTCTTCATCCCTCCACCTCTCCTCTCATCCCCCCTTTCTCTTCATCTCTCCTCTCTCCCCCCCTTCTCTTCATCTCTCCATCTCTCCTCTCACCCCCCTTCTCTTTCCTCTTTCTCTTCATCTCTCCTCTCACCCCCCTTCTCTTAATCTCTCCATCTCTCCTCCCCCTTTCTCTTCATCCCTCCATTCTCTCTCATCCCCCTTTCTCTTCATCCCTCCATTTCTCCTCTCATCCCCCTTTCTCTTCATCCCTCCATTCTCCTCTCATCCCCCTTTCTCTTCATCCCTCCATTTCTCCTCTCATCCCCCTTTCTCTTCATCCCTCCATTTCCCCTCTCATCCCCCTTTCTCTTCCCTCTTTCTCTTCATCTCTCCTCTCATCCCCCTTTCTCTTCATCCCTCCATTTCTCCTCTCATCCCCACTTTCTCTTC
>NW_027040376.1:135000-147500 GCF_034236695.1 Oncorhynchus nerka
ATTATAGTGTTGAATAGGGACTGTCTATATTATAGTGTTGAATAGGGACTGTCTATATTATAGTGTTGAATAGGGACTGTCTATATTATAGTGTTGAATAGGGACTGTCTATACCACAGTGTTGAATAGGGACTGTCTATACCACAGTGTTGAATAGGGACTGTCTATATTATAGTGTTGAATAGGGACTGTCTATATTAAAGTGTTGAATAGGGGCTGTCTATACCACAGTGTTGAATAGGGACTGTCTATATTATAGTGTTGAATAGGGACTGTCTATATTATAGTGTTGAATAGGGACTGTCTATACCACAGTGTTGAATAGGGACTGTCTTTACCACAGTGTTGAATAGGGACTGTCTATACCACAGTGTTGAATAGGGACTGTCTATATTATAGTGTTGAATAGGGACTGTCTATACCACAGTGTTGAATAGGGACTGTCTATATTATAGTGTTGAATAGGGACTGTCTATACCACAGTGTTGAATAGGGACTGTCTATACCACAGTGTTGAATAGGGACTGTCTATACCACAGTGTTGAATAGGGACTGTCTATATTATAGTATTGAATAGGGACTGTCTATACCACAGTGTTGAATAGGGACTGTCTATACCACAGTGTTGAATAGGGACTGTCTATACCACAGTATTGAATAGGGACTGTCTATATTATAGTTTTGAATAGGGACTGTCTATACCACAGTGTTGAATAGGGACTGTCTATACCACAGTGTTGAATAGGGACTGTCTATACCACAGTGTTGAATAGGGACTGCCTATACCACAGTGTTGAATAGGGACTGTCTATACCACAGTGTTGAATAGGGACTGTCTATATTATAGTGTTGAATAGGGACTGTCTATACCACAGTGTTGAATTGGGACTGTCTATATTATAGTGTTGAATAGGGACTGTCTATACCACAGTGTTGAATATGGACTGTCTATACCACAGTGTTGAATAGGGACTGTCTATACCACAGTGTTGAATAGGGACTGTCTATACCACAGAGTTGAATAGGGACTGTCTATATTATAGTGTTGAATAGGGACTGTCTATACCACAGTGTTGAATATGGACTGTCTATACCACAGTGTTGAATAGGGACTGTCTATACCACAGTGTTGAATAGGGACTGTCTATACCACAGTGTTGAATAGGGAGTGTCTATATTATAGTGTTGAATAGGGACTGTCTATACCACAGTGTTGAATAGGGACTGTCTATACCACAGTGTTGAATAGGGACTGTCTATACCACAGTGTTGAATAGGGACTGTCTATATTATAGTGTTGAATAGGGACTGTCTATATTATAGTGTTGAATAGGGACTGTCTATACCACAGTGTTGAATAGGGACTGTCTATATTATAGTGTTGAATAGGGACTGTCTATACCACAGTGTTGAATAGGGACTGTCTATATTATAGTGTTGAATAGGGACTGTCTATACCACAGTGTTGAATAGGGACTGTCTATACCACAGTGTTGAATAGGGACTGTCTATACCACAGTGTTGAATAGGGACTGTCTATACCACAGTGTTGAATTGGGACTGTCTATATCATAGTGTTGAATAGGGACTGTCTATACCACAGTGTTGAATAGGGACTGTCTATACCACCGTGTTGAATAGGGACTGTCTATACCACAGTGTTGAATAGGGACTGTCTTTACCACAGTGTTGAATAGGGACTGTCTATATTATAGTGTTGAATAGGGACTGTCTATATTATAGTGTTGAATAGGGACTGTCTATACCACAGTGTTGAATAGGGACTGTCTATATTATAGTGTTGAATAGGGACTGTCTATACCACAGTGTTGAATAGGGACTGTCTATACCACAGTGTTGAATAGGGACTGTCTATACCACAGTGTTGAATAGGGACTGTCTATACCACAGTGTTGAATAGGGACTGTCTATACCACAGTGTTGAATATGGACTGTCTATACCACAGTGTTGAATAGGGACTGTCTATACCACAGTGTTGAATAGGGACTGTCTATACCACAGTGTTGAATAGGGACTGTCTATATTATAGTGTTGAATAGGGACTGTCTATATTATAGTGTTGAATAGGGACTGTCTATACCACAGTGTTGAATAGGGACTGTCTACACCACAGTGTTGAATAGGGACTGTCTATACCACAGTGTTGAATAGGGACTGTCTATACCACAGTGTTGAATAGGGACTGTCTATACCACAGTGTTGAATAGGGACTGTCTATACCACAGTGTTGAATATGGACTGTCTATACCACAGTGTTGAATAGGGACTGTCTATACCACAGTGTTGAATAGGGACTGTCTATACCACAGTGTTGAATAGGGACTGTCTATATTATAGTGTTGAATAGGGACTGTCTATATTATAGTGTTGAATAGGGACTGTCTATACCACAGTGTTGAATAGGGACTGTCTACACCACAGTGTTGAATAGGGACTGTCTATACCACAGTGTTGAATAGGGACTGTCTATACCACAGTGTTGAATAGGGACTGTCTATACCACAGTGTTGAATGTTGGGACTGTCTATACCACAGTGTTGAATAGGGACTGTCTATACCACAGTGTTGAATAGGGACTGTCTATACCACAGTGTTGAATAGGGACTGTCTATACCACAGTGTTGAATAGGGACTGTCTATACCACAGTGTTGAATAGGGACTGTCTATACCACAGTGTTGAATAGGGACTGTCTATACCACAGTGTTGAATAGGGAGTGTTGAATAGGGACTGTCTATACCACAGTGTTGAATAGGGACTGTCTATACCACAGTGTTGAATAGGGACTGTCTATACCACAGTGTTGAATAGGGACTGTCTATATTATAGTGTTGAATAGGGACTGTCTATATTATAGTGTTGAATAGGGACTGTCTATACCACAGTGTTGAATAGGGACTGTCTATACCACAGTGTTGAATAGGGACTGTCTATACCACAGTGTTGAATAGGGACTGTCTATATTATAGTGTTGAATAGGGACTGTCTATACCACAGTGTTGAATAGGGACTGTCTATACCACAGTGTTGAATAGGGACTGTCTATACCACAGTGTTGTAGGGACTATACCACAGTGTTGAATAGGGACTGTCTATACCACAGTGTTGAATAGGGACTGTCTATATGTACAGTGTTGAATAGGGACTGTCTATATTATAGTGTTGAATAGGGACTGTCTATACCACAGTGTTGAATAGGGACTGTCTACACCACAGTGTTGAATTCTGGGACTGTCTGTTACCACAGTGTTGAATAGGGACTGTCTATACCACAGTGTTGAATAGGGACTGTCTATACTGTACAGTGTTGAATAGGGACTGTCTATACGTGGTTTACAGTGTTGAATAGGGTTTTGTGTTTCTATATTATAGTGTTGAATAGGGACTGTCTATACCACAGTGTTGAATAGGGACTGTCTATACCACAGTGTTGAATAGGGACTGTCTATATTATAGTGTTGAATAGGGACTGTCTATATTATAGTGTTGAATAGGGACTGTCTATACCACAGTGTTGAATAGGGACTGTCTATACCACAGTGTTGAATAGGGACTGTCTATGTTTACACAGTGTTGAATTGGGACTTGCCCTGTCTATACCACAGTGTTGAATATGGACTGTCTATACCACAGTGTTGAATAGGGACTGTCTATACCACAGTGTTGAATAGGGACTGTCTATACCACAGTGTTGAATGCCCTGTCTATTTTGTGTTTCTATGGTACTGTAGTTGTTGAATAGGGACTGTCTATACCACAGTGTTGAATAGGGACTGTCTATACCACAGTGTTGAATCTGTGGACTGTTGCTATGGTTTACTGTTGATTTGTCAGACCTGCCCTGTGTTTTGTGTTTCTGTCTATGTTATAGTGTTGAATACCTGCCCTGGTTTTGTGTTTCTATACTGTATGTTGCTCGTGGTTTGTTGATTTGTCAGACCTGCCCTGTGTTTTTGTTTCTGTGGTACTGTATGTTACGTGGTTTACTGTTGATTTGTCAGACCTGCCCTGTGTTTTGTGTTTCTGTGGTACTGTATGTTGCTCGTGGTTTACTGTGTTTGTCATAGGTTTTACTGACCTGCCCTGTGTTTTGTGTTTCTGTATACTGTAGTGTTGCTCGTGGTTTACTGTTGATTTGTCAGACCTGCCCTGTGTTTTGTGTTTCTGTGATACTGTATGTTGCTCGTGGTTTACTGTTGATTTGTCAGACCTGCCCTGTGTTTTGTGTTTCTGTGATACTGTATGTTGCTCGTGGTTTACTGTTGATTTGTCAGACCTGCCCTGTGTTTTGTGTTTCTGTGATACTGTATGTTGCTCGTGGTTTACTGTTGATTTGTCAGACCTGCCCTGTGTTTTGTGTTTCTGTGGTACTGTATGTTGCTCGTGGTTTACTGTTGATTTGTCAGACCTGCCCTGTGTTTTGTGTTTCTGTGGTACTGTATGTTGCTCGTGGTTTACTGTTGATTTGTCAGACCTGCCCTGTGTTTTGTGTTTCTGTGATACTGTATGTTGCTCGTGGTTTACTGTTGATTTGTCAGACCTGCCCCCTGTGTTTTGTGTTTCTGTGTTTTACTGTATGTTGCTCGTGGTTTACTGTTGATTTGTCAGACCTGCCCTGTGTTTTGTGTTTCTGTGGTACTGTATGTTGCTCGTGGTTTACTGTTGATCGAATGGAACGTGTTGATGTTCATTTTGTCTGTTAAATGTCTGTTTATTATTTCTATTCTGTTCAAGTCCATGTTTTTATTATCAACACCAGTGTTTTGTATAACTTGAGGTAAGACACATAGACAGCCAGGTGCTCATGTCAGTGAGTCAGCCAGTCAGTCAGTCAACCAGCCAGTCAGCCAGCCAGCCAGTCAGTCAGTCAGTCAACCAGTCAGTCAGTCAGCCAGTCAGTCAGTCAGTCAGTCAGTCAGCCAGTCAGTCAGTCAGTCAGCCAGTCAGTCAGTCAGTTAGTCAGTCCAGTCAGTCAGCCAGTCAGAACAGTCAGTCAGTCAGTGAGTCAGTCAGTGAGTCAGTCAGTCAGTCAGCCAGTCAGTCAGTCAGTCAGTGAGTCAGTCAGTCAGCCAGTCACCCAGTCATTCAGTCCAGTCAGCCAGTCAGTCAGTCAACCAGTCAGTCATTCAGTCAACCAGTCAGTCAGTCAACCAGTCAGTCAGTCAGCCAGTCAACCAGTCAGTCAGTCATTCAGTCAACCAGTCAGCAGCCAGTCAGTCAGTCAGTCAACCAGTCAGTCATTCAGTCAACCAGTCAGTCAGTCAACCAGTCAGTCAGTCAGTCAGCCAGTCAACCAGTCAGTCAGTCAGCCAGTCAACCAGTCAGTCAGTCAGCCAGTCAACCAGTCAGTCAGTCAGTCAGTCAACCAACCAGTCAGTCAGTCAGTCAACCAACCAGTCAGTCAGTCAGTCAGTCAGTCAGTCAGTCAGTCTAGCTGTTGTATAAACTATAAACAGAGTTGGTAATTCAAACGTTTGTCTCGTCCCAAAGTCAAATAAAAAATAAATAAATGCCTAGACAACCAGTCAGGGCTTAAATGGAGGGTGTAGTGTAGTTTAGCAGTCAGTGTCAGTTTGGATCAGTCAGACCAGTCAGTCAGAGAGAGAAGGGAGAGAGAGTCAGTCAAGGGAGAGAGAGAGAGAGAGACCCCCTCTCTCTCTCTCTCTCTCTCTCTCTCTCCCTTCTCTCTCTCCCTTCTCTCTCTCTCCCTTCTCTCTCTCATCCAAACTACACTATGCTAAACTACACTACACCCTCCATTTAAGCCCTAGCTAGGTTGTCTAGGCATTTATTTATTTTTTATTTAACTCTGCAAGTTAGTTAAGAACAAATTCTTATTGACAATGATGGCCTGCCGGGGAACAGTGGGTTAACTGCCTTGTTCAGCAACCTCTCAGGTACTGGCCCAACACTCGAACCACGAGGCTATGCTCCCTTTCCCCAGAGGGAATAGGGATTTTCCTGTGATTTATATATACAGTTGAAGCCAGAAGTTAACATACACCTTAGCCAAATACATTTAAACTCAGTTTCTCACAATTCCTGACATTTAATCCTAGTAAAAATTCCCTGTCTTAGGTCAGTTAGGATCAGCATTTTATTTTAAGAATGTGAAATGTCAGAATATTAGTAGAGAGAATGATCTATTTCAGCTTTTACTTCTTTCATCGTATTCCCAGTGGGTCAGAAGTTTACATACACTCAATCAGTATTTGGTAGCATTACCTTTAAATTGTTTAACTTGGGTCAAAAGTTTCGGGTAGCCTGTTCGGGTAGCCTGAACTTTCAGCCTGTTCTGGTGGGATGGAGTGTAGACCAATTACAAAGAGAGTTTCAAACCTCTCTGAGAATAACAGAGAGGTGTTTAGTTGTCCTATCCCCACTCAGACCTCTCCCCACTCAGACCTCTCTCCTCTCAGACCTCTCCCCACTCAGAACTCTCCCCACTCAGACCTCTCCCCACTCAGACCTCTCCCCACTCAGACCTCTCCCACTCAGACCTCTCCCCAGACCTCTCCCAGACCTCTCCCACTCAGACCACTCAGACCTCTCCCCACTCAGACCTCTCCCCACTCAGACCTCTCCCAGACAGACCTCTCCCCCTCAGACCTCTCCCACTCAGACCTCTCCCCACTCAGACCTCTCCCCACTCAGACCTCTCCCCACTCAGACCTCTCCCACTCAGACCTCTCCCACTCAGACCTCCCCACTCAGACCTCTCTCAGACCCTCCAGAGACCTCTCCCCACTCAGACCTCTCCCCACTCAGACCTCTCCCCACTCAGACCTCTCCCCACCAGACCTCTCCCCAGACAGACCTCTCCCCACTCAGACCTCTCCCCACTCAGACCTCTCCCCACTCAGACCTCTCCCCACTCAGACCTCTCCCAGACAGACCTCTCCCCACTCAGTCCCTCCCCACTCAGTCCTCTCCCACTCAGACCTCTCCCCACTCAGACCTCTCCCCACTCAGACCTCTCCCCACTCAGACCTCTCCCCACTCAGACCTCTCCCCACTCAGACCTCTCCCCACTCAGACCTCTCCCCACTCAGACCTCTCCCCACTCAGACCTCTCCCCACTCAGACCAGACCTCTCCCCACTCAGACCTCTCCCCCGACCTCTCCCACTCAGACCTCTCCCCACTCAGACCTCTCCCCACTCAGACCTCTCCCCACTCAGACCTCTCCCCACTCAGACCTCTCCCCACTCAGACCTCTCCCCACTCAGACCTCTCCCCACTCAGACCTCCCCCTCAGACCTCTCCCAGACCGACCTCTCCCCACTCAGACCTCTCCCCACTCAGACCTCTCCCCACTCAGACCAGACCTCTCCCCACTCAGACCTCTCCCCACTCAGACCTCTCCCCACTCAGACCTCTCCCCACTCAGACCTCTCCCCACTCAGACCTCTCCCCACTCAGACCTCTCCCCACTCAGACCTCTCCCCTGACCTCTCCCCACTCAGACCTCTCCCCACTCAGACCTCTCCCCCACTCAGACCTCTCCCCACTCAGACCTCTCCCCACTCAGACCTCTCCCCACTCAGACCTCTCCCCACTCAGACCTCTCCCAGACAGACCTCTCCCCACTCAGACCTCTCCCCACTCAGACCTCTCCCCACCAGACCTCTCCCCACTCAGACCTCTCCCCACTCAGACCTCTCCCCACTCAGACCTCTCCCCACTCAGACCTCTCCCCACTCAGACCTCTCCCTCAGACCTCTCCCCACTCAGACCTCTCCCCACTCAGACCTCTCCCCACTCAGACCTCTCCCCACTCAGACCTCTCCCCACTCAGACCTCTCCCCACTCAGACCTCTCCCCACTCAGACCTCTCCCCACTCAGACCTCTCCCCACTCAGACCTCTCCCCCAGACCCTCCCAGAGACCTCTCCCCACTCAGACCTCTCCCCACTCAGACCTCTCCCAGACCAGACCTCTCCCCCTCAGACCTCTCCCAGAGACCTCTCCCCACTCAGACCTCTCCCCACTCAGACCTCTCCCCACTCAGACCTCTCCCAGACCGACCTTTCCCCACTCAGACCTCTCCCCACTCAGACCTCTCCCAGACTGACCTCTCCCCACTCAGACCTCTCCCCACTCAGACCTCTCCCCACTCAGACCTCTCCCCACTCAGACCTCTCCCCACTCAGACCTCTCCCAGACCGACCTGGTCTCATAGATTCCCGAAGGAAATGTCCCGTAATTGGATGAATGTGGATTTTCTTTTTCTGACACATTATTAATTCCTCCTGGTTACACGGTTAATTCTCTCTCTGTTTCCATTAAGCCTCGTCAAGTACTCTTCCTGTTTGCTAGAAGATTGTGAACTGCCGTGGCTCCAGTGGTCTTATTTTAAATGAAAAACAATCACAGTAAAGGTACTTCATCGTTACCCAGAAAGGATTTTATATTGGGATGAAAACAGCTTCGTCGAACATTGTTGAACAAATTAGTTATAAATAGTTTGTACACTTTCTCACCCTTATAATCTCATTTGCATTGGAAAAATGACATGTTCTCCCTGTTAAACATGGCAAATATGTAGGGAGACTATTGTGAATGAGTGTGTTACCACTGTGTCTGGTTACCACTGGTTACCACTGTGTCTGGTTACCACTGTGTCTGGTTACCACTGTGTCTGGTTACCACTGTGTCTGGTTACCACTGGTTACCACTGGTTACCACTGTGTCTGGTTACCACTGGTTACCACTGTGTCTGGTTACCACTGGTTACCACTGTGTCTGGTTACCACTGTGTGTTGGTTACCACTGTGTCTGGTTACCACTGGTTACCACTGGTTACCACTGTGTCTGGTTACCACTGGTTACCACTGTGTCTGGTTACCACTGGTTACCACTGTGTCTGGTTACCACTGGTTACCACTGTGTTACCACTGGTTACCACTGTGTCTGGTTACCACTGGTTACCACTGGTTACCACTGTGTCTGGTTACCACTGTGTCTGGTTACCACTGGTTACCACTGTGTCTGGTTACCACTGGTTACCACTGTGTCTGGTTACCACTGTGTCTGGTTACCACTGTGTCTGGTTACCACTGGTTACCACTGTGTCTGGTTACCACTGTGTCTGGATACCACTGTGTCTGGTTACCACTGGTTACCACTGTGTCTGGTTACCACTGTGTCTGGTTACCACTGTGTCTCGTTACCACTCGTTACCACTGTGTCTACGTTGACCAGAGCCCTATTCCCTATATAGTGCACTACATTGACCAGTGCCCATAGGGGAGTAAGGGGCAATGTGAGTGGCTACTTGCTGTGTTTGGGACACAGAATACACTCCACTACTTCCTTGTTATTAGAGTTGGATTCAATAGTACTGCTTGTTTGTGGCGCTTAAGGTGAGAGAGGTATGGTTGGCCAACGCCCTGTTCCACTCAGATCACTCTACCAGTCTGTGTGTGTGTGTGGGGGGGTCAGTCTACACAGCTACTGATCGATCCAGGCTATGTTAAGGAGCACAAAAATCATTGGTGTGTTGTTTAAAAAAAAGGTTTCTAAGTTCTGAGTAAAACACTCAACTCACAATAGGCTGTTGCTCTCTCTCTCTCTCTCTCTCTCCCTCTCTCTCTGCCTCTCTCTCTCTGCCTCTCTCTGTCTCTCTCTTTCTCCCTCTGTCTCTCTCTCTCTCTCTCTCTCTCTCTCTCTCTCTCTCTCTCTCTCTCTCTCTCTCTCTCTCTCTCTCTCCTCTCTCTCTCTGTCTCTCTCTCTCTCCCTCCCTCTCTATCTGCCTCTCTCTCTCTCTCTCCCTCTCTCTCCCTGCCTCTCTCTCCCTGCCTCTCTCTCTCTCCCTCCCTCTCTCTCTCTCTCTCTCTGCTCTTGTCATCTCAGATAAGCAGTGCAGTAGCTCATGTTGCTGACGACTGAAGCCAAATTTCTGATGATGAGATTATGTTGTCAGCAGGCAGCGTGGAGTGTATGTGTATCGATCTGAGTGCAGTCTTAATAAATGAAGTGGCAACACAGAGACAGAGAGAGAGAGAGAGAGAGAGGCTTTATGACATAATGATATACCTGAACAATCCTCCACTATTTATGTATTAAACACCCTGAGACACCTCGAACATCTCTCTCTCTCTCTCATTGTCTCTCTCTCTCTCAATTCAATTCAATTCAAGGGCTTTATTGGCATGGGAAACATGTGATAACATTGCCAAAGCAAGTGAGGTAGATAATATATAAAGTGAATATATAAAGTGAATATATAAAGTGAAATAAACAATAAAAATTAACAGTAAACATTACACATACAGAAGTTTCAAAACAATAAAGACATTACAAATGTCATATTAAATATATATACAGTGTTTTAACAATGTACAAATGGTTAAAGTACACAAGGGAAAATAAATAAGCATAAATATGGGTTGTATTTACAATGGTGTTTGTTCTTCACTGGTTGCCCTTTTCTCGTGGTAACAGGTCACAAATCTTGCTGCTGTGATGGCACACTGTGGAATTTCACCCAGTAGATATGGGAGTTTATCAAAATTGGATTTGTTTTTGAATTCTTTGTGGATCTGTGTAATCTGAGGGAAATATGTCTCTCTAATATGGTCATACATTTGGGCAGGAGGTTAGGAAGTGCAGCTCAGTTTCCACCTCATTTTGTGGGCAGTGAGCACATAGCCTGTCTTCTCTTGAGAGCCATGTCTGCCTACGGCGGCCTTTCTCAATAGCAAGGCTATGCTCACTGAGTCTGTACATAGTCAAAGCTTTCCTTAAATTTGGGTCAGTCACAGTGGTCAGGTATTCTGCCGCTGTGTACTCTCTGTGTGGGGCCAAATAGCATTCTACTTTGCTCTGTTTTTTTGTTAATTCTTTCCAATGTGTCAAGTAATTATCTTTTTGTTTTCTCATGATTTGGTTGGGTCTAATTGTGCTGCTGTCCTGGGGCTCTATAGGGTGTGTTTGTGTTTGTGAACAGAGCCCCAGGACCAGCTTGCTTAGGGGACTCTTCTCCAGGTTCATCTCTCTGTAGGTGATGGCTTTGTTATGGAAGGTTTGGTAATCGCTTCCTTTTAGGTGGTTATAGAATTTAACGGCTCTTTTCTGGATTTTGATCATTAGTGGGTATCGGCCTAATTCTGCTCTGCATGCATTATTTGGTGTTCTACGTTGTACACGGAGGATATTTTTGCAGAATTCTGCGTGCAGAGTCTCAATTTGGTTTTTGTCCCATTTTGTGAAGTGCTGGTTGGTGAGCGGACCCCAGACCTCACAACCATAAAGGGCAATGGACTCTATGACTGGGTGAGTGGACCCCAGACCTCACAACCATAAAGGGCAATGGGCTCTATGACTGATCAAGTATTTTTACCCAGATCCTAATTGGTATGTTGGAATTTATGTTCCTTTTGATGGCATAGAAGGCCCTTCTTGCCTTGTCTCTCAGATCGTTCACAGCTTTGTAGAAGTTACCTGTGGCGCTGATGTTTAGGCCAAGGTATGTATAGGTTTTTGTGTGCTCTAGGGCAACGGTGTCTAGATGGAATTTGTATTTGTGGTCCTGGCGACTGGTCCTTTTTTGGAACACCATTATTTTGGTCTTTCTGAGATTCACTGTCAGGGCCCAGGTCTGGCAGAATCTGTGCAGAAGATCTAGGTGCTGCTGTAGGCCCTCCTTGGTTGGTGACAGAAGCACCAGATCATCAGCAAACAGCAGACATTTGACTTCGGATTCTAGCAGGGGGAGGCCGGGTGCTGCAGACTTTTCTAGTGCCCGCGCCAATTCGTTGATATATATGTTGAAGAGGGTGGGGCTTAAGCTGCATCCCTGTCTAACCCCACGACCCTGTGTGAAGAAATGTGTTTTTTTTGCCAATTTTAACCGCACACTTGTTGTTTGTGTACATGGATTTTATAATGTCGTATGTTTTACCCCCAACACCACTTTCCATTAATTTGTATAGCAGACCCTCATGCCAAATCGAGTCGTAGGGTTTTTTTGAAATCAACAAAGCATGAGAAGACTTTGCCTTTGTTTTGGTTTGTTTGGTTGTCAATTATGGTGTGTAGGGTGAATACATGGTCTGTTGTACGGTAATTTGGTAAAAAGCCAATTTGACATTTGCTCAGTACATTTTTTTCATTGAGGAAATGTATGAGTCTGCAGTTAATGATATATGCAGGGGATTTTCCCAAGGTTACTGTTGACGCCTTTTTGGGTTGGAGGGTTTTTATTTTGTCCTGTAACTCATTCAAGGTCATTGGAGAATCCAGTGGGTTCTGGTAATCTTTAATAGTTTATTCTAAGATTTGTATTTGATCATGTAAATGTTTTTGCTCTTTATTCTTTGTCATAGTGGTTTACCCATACATCTCCATTTTGGATAGATAATTCTTCGTGTTGTTGTTTGTTTTCCAATTCTCCCAGAAGTGGTTAGAGTCTATAGATTCCTTTCGATCTCTCTTTTTCTGTCTCTCTCTCTAGTCATCTACTCTCTCTCTCTCTC
>NW_027040376.1:160000-165000 GCF_034236695.1 Oncorhynchus nerka
CCTCTTCCCCTCGACAGGCGGACGATAGTTGTGCCTCTCCCTCGACAGGCGGACGATAGTTGTGCCTCTTCCCCTCGACAGGCGGACGATAGTTGTGCCTCTTCCCCTCGACAGGCGGACGATAGTTGTGCCTCTTCCCTCGACAGGTGGACGATAGTTGTGCCCTTCCCCTCGACAGGCGGACGATAGTTGTGCCTCTTCCTCGACAGGCGGACGATAGTTGTGCCTCTTCCCCGACAGGCGGACGATAGTTGTGCCTCCCTCGACAGGGGATGATAGTGGTGCCTCTTTCCTCGACAGGCGGACGATAGTTGTGCCACCCCCTCGACAGGCGGACGATAGTTGTGCCTCTCCTCGACAGGCGGACGAGGAGGAGTTGTGCTCTTCCTCGACAGGCGGACGATAGTTGTGCCTCTTCCTCGACAGGCGGACGATAGTTGTGCCTCTTCCCCTCGACAGGCGGACGATAGTTGTGCCTCTTCCCCTCGACAGGCGGACGATAGTTGTGCCTCCCCTCGACAGGCGGACGATAGTTGTGCCTCTTCCCCTCGACAGGCGGACGATAGTTGTGCCTCCCCTCGACAGGCGGACGATAGTTGTGCCTCTTCCCCTCGACAGGGGGACGATAGTTGTGCCTCTTCCCCTCGACAGGGGGACGATAGTTGTGCCTCTTCCCCTCGACAGGGGGACGATAGTTGTGCCCCTTCCCCTCGACAGGCGGACGATAGTTGTGCCCCTTCCCCTCGACAGGCGGACGATAGTTGTGCCCCTTCCCCTCGACAGGCGGACGATAGTTGTGCCCCTTCCCCTCGACAGGCGGACAATAGTTGTGCCTTCCCCTCGACAGGGGACGATAGTTGTGCCACTTCCTCGACAGGCGGACGATAGTTGTGCCTCTTCCTCGACAGGCGGACGATAGTTGTGCCTCTTCCCTCGACAGGCGGACGATAGTTGTGCCACTTCCCTCGACAGGCGGACGATAGTTGTGCCTCCCCTCGACAGGGGACAGTTGTGCCTCTTCCCTCGACAGGCGGACGATAGTTGTGCCTCTTCCCCTCGACAGGCGGACGATAGTTGTGCCTTCCCCTCGACAGGCGGACGATAGTTGTGCCCTTCCCTCGACAGGCGGACGATAGTTGTGCCTCTCCTCGACAGGGGACGATAGTTGTGCCTCCCTCGACAGGCGGATGATAGTTGTGCCTCTTCCCCTCGACAGGGGATGATAGTTGTGCCTCTTCCCTCGACAGGCGGACGATAGTTGTGCCTCTTCCCTCGACAGGCGGACGATAGTTGTGCCTCTTCCTCGACAGGCGGACGATAGTTGTGCCTCTTCCCTCGACAGGCGGACGATAGTTGTGCCTCTTCCCTCGACAGGCGGACGATAGTTGTGCCTCCCCTCGACAGGCGGACGATAGTTGTGCCTCTTCCTCGACAGGCGGACGATAGTTGTGCCTCTTCCTCGACAGGCGGACGATAGTTGTGCCTCTTCCCCTCGACAGGGGGACGATAGTTGTGCCTCTTCCCCTCGACAGGGGGACGATAGTTGTGCCTCTTCCCCTCGACAGGGGGACGATAGTTGTGCCCCTTCCCCTCGACAGGCGGACGATAGTTGTGCCCCTCCCCCTCGACAGGCGGACGATAGTTGTGCCCCTTCCCCTCGACAGGCGGACGATAGTTGTGCCCCTTCCCCTCGACAGGCGGACAATAGTTGTGCCTCCCCTCGACAGGGGGACGATAGTTGTGCCACTTCCCCTCGACAGGCGGACGATAGTTGTGCCTCTTCCCCTCGACAGGCGGACGATAGTTGTGCCTCTTCCCCGCGACAGGCGGACGATAGTTGTGCCACTTCCCCTCGACAGGCGGACGATAGTTGTGCCTCCCCTCGACAGGGGGACGATAGTTGTGCCACTTCCCCTCGACAGGCGGACGATAGTTGTGCCTCTTCCCCTCGACAGGCGGACGATAGTTGTGCCTCTTCCCCGCGACAGGCGGACGATAGTTGTGCCACTTCCCCTCGACAGGGGACGATAGTTGTGCCTCCCTCGACAGGCGGACGATAGTTGTGCCTCTTCCTCGACAGGGGATGATAGTTGTGCCTCTTCCCCTCGACAGGCGGACGATAGTTGTGCCTCTTCCCTCGACAGGCGGACGATAGTTGTGCCTCTTCCCTCGACAGGCGGACGATAGTTGTGCCTCTTCCCTCGACAGGGGACGATAGTTGTGCCTCTTCCCTCGACAGGGGACGATAGTTGTGCCTCTTCCCCTCGACAGGCGGACGATAGTTGTGCCTCCCCTCGACAGGGGGACGATAGTTGTGCCTCCCCTCGACAGGCGGACGATAGTTGTGCCTCTTCCCCTCGACAGGGGGATGATAGTTGTGCCTCTTCCCCTCGACAGGCGGACGATAGTTGTGCCTCTTCCCCTCGACAGGCGGACGATAGTTGTGCCTCTTCCCCTCGACAGGCGGACGATAGTTGTGCCTCTTCCCCTCGACAGGCGGACGATAGTTGTGCCTCCCCTCGACAGGCGGACGATAGTTGTGCCTCTTCCTGACAGGCGACAGGCGACAGGCACGATAGTTGTGCCTCTTCCCCTCGACAGGCGGATGATAGTTGTGCCTCTTCCTCGACAGGCGGACGATAGTTGTGCCTCTTCCTCGACAGGCGGACGATAGTTGTGCCTCCCCCGACAGGCGGACGTAGTTGTGTCTTCCCCCCTGACAGGCGGACGATAGTTGTGCCTCTTCCCCTCGACAGGCGGACGATAGTTGTGCCTCTTCCCCTCGACAGGCGGACGATAGTTGTGCCTGTATTTTTGACAGGCCTCGACAGGCGGAGATAGCTGTGCCTTTCCCCCTCGATCCCCCAGGCGGACGCTAGTTGTGCCTCTTCCCTCGACAGGCGGACGATAGTTGTGCCTCTTCCTCGACAGGCGGACGATAGTTGCCTCAGCCTCTCTTTCCCTCGACAGGCGGACTGATAGTTGTGCCTCTTCCCCTCGACAGGGGGACGATAGTTGTGCCTCTTCCCCTCGACAGGGGGACGATAGTTGTGCCTCTTCCCCTCGACAGGCGGATGATAGTTGTGCCTCTTCCCCTCGACAGGCGGACGATAGTTGTGCCTCCCCCCGACAGGCGGACGATAGTTGTGCCTCTTCCCCTCGACAGGCGGACGAGGTGGACTGAGACACACGCGGCACCATAAGCAATAACAACTGATATCTCCGACTTAAATTTACATTTTTATTTTTATTTTTTATGTTGGGATGTTAATTATTATGTTAATTTGATCGACGCCACGGCAACAAATCAAAGTAACAGACGAGCTTAAGAAAATCTATTGCCTCTGCGTTCTAAAACGGCCCCCTATTCCCTATAAACAACACTGCATTGTAGTGCACTACAGATGGAATGTGGCGGCGTTTGGGACACACCTCTTCTCTGTATTAAGACGGTGTCTCTAAGGCATTCTGGGAATTAAGGGAATTATTCAATTAATTTAGTGAGGTGTGTGTATGTGTGTGTGTGTGTGTGTGTGTGCGTGCGTGTATGTGTGTGTGTGTGTGTGTGTGTGTGTATGTGTGTGTGTATGTGTGTGTGTGTGCGTGTGTGTGTGTGTGCGTGTATGTGTGTGTGTGTGTGTGTGTGTGTGTGTATGTGTATGTGTGTGTGTGTGTGTGTGTGTGTGTGTGTGTGCGTGTGTGTGTGTGTATGTGTGTGTGTGTATGTGCGTGTGTGCGTGTGTGTGTGTGTATGTGTATGTGTGTGTGTGTGTGTGTGTGTGTGTGTGTGTGTGTGTGTGCGTGTGTTATTCAGCCTGTCTCTCTCTCTCTCAGTGTGTTGAACTGCTGTGTTATTCAGCCTGTCTCTCTCTCTCCCAGTGTGTTGCAGCCACTATGTAGTGTCCCCACTGTCTCCCCCACAGAACTGCATATCCCCACTGTCTCTCCCCCAGAACTACATATCCCCACTGTCTCTCCCCCAGAACTACATATCCCCACTGTCTCTCCCCCAGAACTCCAAATCCCTACTGTCTCCCCCACAGAACTACATATCCCTACTGTCTCCCCCACAGAACTATATATCCATACTGTCTCCCCTACAGAACTACATATCCCTACTGTCTCCCCCACAGAACTACATATCCCTACTGTCTCCTCCACAGAACTACATATCCCTACTGTCTCCCCCAGAACTACATATCCCTACTGTCTCCCCCCAGAACTACATATCCCTACGGTCTCCCCCACAGAACTACATATCCCCACTGTCTCTCCCCCAGAACTACATATCCCTACTGTCTCCCCCACAGAACTACATATCCCTACTGTCTCCCCACAGAACTACATATCCCTACTGTCTCCCCCACAGAACTACATATCCCTACTGTCTCCCCACAGAACTACATATCCCTACTGTCTCCTCCACAGAACTACATATCCCTACTGTCTCCTCCACAGAACTACATATGCCTATTGTCTCCCCACAGAACTACATATCCCTACTGTCTCCCCACAGAACTACATATCCCTACTGTCTCCCCCACAGAACTACATATCCCTACTGTCTCCCCACAGAACTACATATCCCTACTGTCTCCCCCACAGAACTACATATCCCCACTGTCTCCCCACAGAACTACATATCCCTACTGTCTTTCCCCACATAACTACATATCCCTACTGTCTCCCCACAGAACTACATATCCCTACTGTCCCCCCACAGTCGCTCCTCTTTTCAGTTCGCTGCAACTAGCGACTGGAATGAGCTGAAACAAAACACTCAAACTGGACAGTTTTATCTCAATCTCTTCATTCAAAGACTCAATCACGGACACTCTTACTGACAGTTGTGGCTGCTTTCTGTGATGTATTGTTGTCTCTAGAGGCGAAAGAAACGCACACCTATTTAGGCGAGGTACTGGCTGGCTAAAAACATAAAGAGGAGCCTCACTCTCTAGGAGCTGTATTGTCGTCTCTACCTTCTTGTCCTTTGTGCTGCT
>NW_027040376.1:170000-180000 GCF_034236695.1 Oncorhynchus nerka
TAGGAGTGGTCTCTGTCTGTCTCTCTGTGAAGGAGCCTAGCAGTGGTATCTGTCTGTCTCTCTGTGAAGATGCCTAGCAGTGGTATCTGTCTGTCTCTCTGTGAAGGTCCCTAGAGTGGTCTCTGTCTGTCTCTCTGTGAAGGTCCCTAGGAGTGGTATCTGTCTGTCTCTCTGTGAAGATCCCTAGGAGTGGTCTCTGTCTGTCTCTCTGTGAAGGTCCCTAGGAGTGGTATCTGTCTGTCTCTCTGTGAAGATCCCTAGGAGTGGTCTCTGTCTGTCTCTCTGTGAAGATCCCTAGGAGTGGTATCTGTCTGTCTCTCTGTGAAGATCCCTAGGAGTGGTCTCTGTCTGTCTCTCTGTGAAGATCCTAGAGTGGTCTCTGTCTGTCTCTCTGTGAAGATCCCTAGGAGTGGTCTCTGTCTGTCTCTCTGTGAAGGTCCCTAGGAGTGGTCTCTGTCTGTCTCTCTGTGAAGGTCCCTAGGAGTGGTATCTGTCTGTCTCTCTGTGAAGATCCCTAGGAGTGGTATCTGTCTGTCTCTGTGAAGATCCCTAGGAGTGGTATCTGTCTGTCTCTCTGAGAAGGTCCCTAGGAGTGGTCTCTGTCTGTCTCTCTGTGAAGATCCCTAGGAGTGGTCTTGGTCTGTCTCTGTGAAGATGCCTAGGAGTGGTATCTGTCTGTCTCTGTGAAGATCCCTAGGAGTGGTCTCTGTCTGTCTCTCTGTGAAGGTCCCTAGGAGTGGTCTCTGTCTGTCTCTGTGAAGATCCCTAGGAGTGGTATCTGTCTGTCTCTCTGTGAAGGTCCCTAGGAGTGGTATCTGTCTGTCTCTCTGTGAAGATCCCTAGGAGTGGTCTCTGTCTGTCTCTGTGAAGGTCCCTGGGAGTGGTCTCTGTCTGTCTCTCTGTGAAGATCCCTAGGAGTGGTATCTGTCTGTCTCTGTGAAGGTCCCTAGGAGTGGTATCTGTCTGTCTCTCTGTGAAGATCCCTAGGAGTGGTCTCTGTCTGTCTCTCTGTGAAGATCCCTAGGAGTGGTATCTGTCTGTCTCTGTGAAGATCCCTAGGAGTGGTATCTGTCTGTCTCTCTGTGAAGGTCCCTAGGAGTGGTCTCTGTCTGTCTCTCTGTGAAGGTCCCTAGGAGTGGTATCTGTCTGTCTCTCTGTGAAGGTCCCTAGGAGTGGTATCTGTCTGTCTCTCTGTGAAGATCCTCAGGAGTGGTTCTGTCTGTCTCTCTGTGAAGGTCCCTAGGAGTGGTATCTGTCTGTCTCTCTGTGAAGGTCCCTAGGAGTGGTCTCTGTCTGTCTCTCTGTGAAGTCCCTAGGAGTGGTATCTGTCTGTCTCTCTGTGAAGATCCCTAGGAGTGGTCTCTGTCTGTCTCTCTGTGAAGGTCCCTAGAGTGGTCTCTGTCTGTCTCTCTGTGAAGGTCCCTAGGAGTGGTATCTGTCTGTCTCTCTGTGAAGATCCCTAGAGTGGATCTGTCTGTCTCTCTGTGAAGGTCCTTGTGATGGTATCTGTGTGTCTTGGCCAAGACCAGATTGCAATTATAAACAGGTGTGATTTGAAGGTCCTTGAGATTGGTATTTCTGTCTGTCTCATCTGTGAAAGACAAAAACAGACCTTTATGGTAACAATCTGTCTGTCCCACTGTGCTCCAAAAAGATTCAGTGATTTCATATCCTGTGATGATTATTTTGTGAAGATTTAAAAAAAAAAGACATTTGTCTGCAGTATAATGAAGGATCCCTGGACAGGAAACAGGAAACTCTGGTTTTGTCTTGAAACAAAATGTCCCTGGGATCCCCCTGTCTGTCAATGGGCCCTGGTGAAGGTCACTATGGCTAGTGGTATCTAGTCAGATGTATAACCTGTGAATGCATTCAGACTGAAACGGGTCTGTCCTCATCTGTGAAGGTCCCTAGAAGCTCCTGCTTCGGGCTGTGAAGGTCCCAGAGTGGTACCTTGTCTGTCCTCTGTGAAGAACCTTTGGGTTAGTGGTCTCTGTCTGTCTACCTCCAGGCTCCCTGCCGCCTCACAGGAATCTAAGGTCTGTTTTTCTTTGAAGATCCCTAGATCTCTGGCTGATCTCGACTGTCTTCTCTTAACACGGCTAATTAGAATGATTAGGAGGCTAATATGACTGATAATCTCTGAGGAAGAGAGAGAGAGAGAGAGAGAGCTCTGAGAGAGAGAGAAGAGTCACAGAGTCAGAGAGACAGAGACAGAGACAGAGACAGAGAGAGAGAGAGAGAGAGAGACTCTGTGAAGATGGAGAGAGAGAGAGAGAGGGGTCTCTCTGATAAAGGTCCGAGAGAGTGAGTGCATCCTGTTCAGTCTCTCCATCTAGTGTTTAGGATGTCGATACTGTCTGACCACGTCTGTGGAGGTTGGGAAAGGCTCCCTCTCTCCATCCCTTCCATCTCCTCCTCCCCTTTCCTCTGTGACTCTGAGCCAAGAGCTACGCTGCAGCAACATTGACGCAACATTGACAGGACGGACTGTGAGGACCCCAGAGAGAGAGGGATAGATTTAGAGGAGAAAGTGATGAAATATGGTCAAGAGACAGAGAGAGAATGAAACAGGAGAGACATGGTCAAGAGACAGATTATAAACAGGTGGGAGAGTCAAGACTCCGACTCCAGATTATAAACAGAGTGTAGAAGAGGAGACAAGAGACAGATTATAAACAGGTGATGGTCAAGAGACAGATTATAAACAGGTGTGATGAAATCAAGACACAGAGAGATTATAAACAGGTGTGATGGTCAGAAGACAGAGAGACAGATTATAAGACAGAGACAGAAGACAGAAGACAGATTATAAACAGAGAGACAGAGAGAGATTTTCACCAGATTATAAACAGGAGAGAGAGACAGAGAGAGAGAGACAGGTGTGATGGTCAAGAGACAGAGACATAAACAGGAAGACAGAGAGACACTGAGATTACAATACAGATAGAGAGAGACAGTAAGAAAGACAAAAACAGACCAGAGAGTCTTGAGAATCTTGTTATTTTCAGAGAGAGAGAGACTCCAAAGAGATTAAGTGAGGAAATCCTGAGATGACACAGAGAGTGAGAGAGAGAGAGAGAGATTTGACTAGAGAGACATAGAGAGACAGAGAGAGAGACAGAGACAGAGAGACAGGAAACAGAGAGACAGACAGAGAACAAGATAGTACAGAGAGACACAGAGAGAGACCCTGAGATAGAGAGACAGAGAGAGAGACAGAGGACAGAGAGACTAGTCATGAAATCAGAATGACACAAGAGAAAGGTCTTCCTCATTTAACCCAAGAGAGACACAGAGAGAGAGAGAGAGAGAGCTCAGAGAGCAGAAGAACAGATTTGTACCTTGTCAGAGAGGGATTCAGAGACCAGAACCTTGAGGTTACAGAGCCCAGAGAGACCCTCCAGGCTACCTGCCGCCCTCACAGGAGATCTAGAGAGTCTGTTTTTCTTTTAAATGTCTGACACAGAGAGAGACAGATCTAGACAACAGAGAGACAGACAGACAGAGAGAGAGAGACTGATAGAGAGACAGAGAGAGAGAGAGAGAGAGAGAGAGAATGAGAGAGACAGAGAGAGAGAGAGAGAGAGAGAGAGAGACAGAGAGAGAGAGAGAGAGAGAGACAGAGAGAGAGAGACAGAGAGACAGAGAGACAGAGAGACAGAGAGAAGAGAGAGAGAGAGAGAGAGACAGAGAGACAGAGAGACAGAGAGACAGAGAGAGAGAGAGAGAGAGGGAGAGACAGAAGAGGATAAACAGACAGACAGAGAGACAGAGAGCATTGACTCTGTTCAGTCTCTCCATCTAGACAGAGTTTAGAGAGACAGATAGAGAGAGAGGACCACAGTCTGGGAGTTGGGAAATACAGGAGAGACAGAGAGAGAGATCTCCCTCCTCCCTTTCCTCAGAGAGACTGAGAGAGAGAGAGAGAGAGACAGAGACAGAGAACAGACAGAGAGAATGAGAGGAGGAGAGAGAGAGAGAGACAGAGAGACAGAGAGAGAGAATGAGAGGAGACAGAGAGAGAGATTGAGAGACAGAGAGACAGAGAGACAGAGAGAGAGAGAGAATGAGAGAGAGACAGAGAGAGAGAGAGACAGAGAGACAGAGAGACAGAGAGACAGAGAGAGAGAGAGAGAGAGAGACAGAGAGAGAGAGAGAAGAGAGAGAGACAGAGAGAGACAGAGAGAGAGAGAGAGAGACAGAGAGACAGAGAGAGACAGAGAGACAGAGAGAGAGACAGAGAGAGAGAGACAGAGAGAAGAGAGAGAGACAGACACAGAGAGACACAGAGAGTTGTAGAGAGAGATTTGGAGAGCGAGGGAGTGAAATACAGAGAGAGAGAGAGAGAGGGGGGGGGAGAAACAGTCCTGGCTCCAGTGCATTTGCGGAAAAAGCACAATCGTTGCATGACTGTACCATAAACATCAATGCCTTTCTTAAAATCAATACACAGAAGTATTTATTTTTAAACCTGCATATTTAGCTAAAAGAAATCCAGGTTAGCAGGCAATATTAACCAGGTGAAATTGTGTCACTTCTCTTGCGTTCATTGCACGCAGAGTCAGGGTATATGCAACGTATTTTACTGAAAGAATAAACGTCTTGTTTCGAGATGATAGTTTCCGGATTCCACCATATTAATGACCAAAGGCTCGTATTTCTGTGTGTTATTATGTTATAACTAAGTTTATGATTTGATAGAGCAGTCTGACTGAGCGATGTTAGGCAGCAGCAGGCTCGTAAGCATTCATTCAAACAGTACTTTTGTGCGTTTTGCCAGCAGCTCTTCGTTGTGCGTCAAGCATTGCACTGTTTATGACTTCAAGCCTATCAACTCCCAAGATGAGGCTGGTGTAACCAATGTGAAATGGCTAGCTAGTTAGCGGGGTGCGCGCTAATAGCGTTTCAAATGTCACTCGCTCTGAGACTTGGAGTAGTTGCTACCCTTGCTCTGCATGGGTAACGCTGCTTCGAGGGTGGCTGTTGTCATTGTGTTCCTGGTTCGAGCCCAGGGAGGAGCGAGGAGAGGGATGGAAGCTATACTGTTACACTGGCAATACTAAAGTGCCTATAAGAACATCCAATAGTCAAAGGTCACCATAGTAGCACCCACCCGTAGCACGCGCTCCAGCAGGTATATCTCTAGTCAACCCCAAAGCCAATTCCTCCTTTGGCCTCCCTTTCCTTCCAGTTCTCTGCTGCCAATGACTGGAATGAATTGCAAAAAAATCTCTGAAGCTGGAGTCTCATACCTCCCTCACTAACTTCAAGCACCAGCTGTCAGAGCAGCTCACAGATCACTGCACCTGTACATAGCCCATCTGTAAATAGCCCATCCAACTACCTCATCCCCATACTGTATTTATTTATTTATCTGGCTCCTTTGCACCCCTGTATTCTCTACTTACACATTCATCTTTTGCACATCAATCATTCCAGTGTTTAATTGGTATATTGTAATTACTTCACCGTCTCCACGGCCTATTTATTGCCTTACCTCCCTTTTCTTACCTCATTTGCACACACTGTATATAGATTTTCTTCAACTGTGTTATTGACTGTATGTTTTGTTTACTCCATGTGTAACTCTGTGTTGTTGTTGTTTGTGTCGAACGGCTTTGCTTTGTTCTTGTCCAGGTCGCAATTGTAAATGAGAACTTTTTCAACTTGCTGGTTAAATAAAAGTGAAATAAAAAATAAATAAATAAATGACCAGGTGAAAGTTATGATCCCTTATTGATCAGTGTAGATGAAGGGGAGGAGACCAGGTTAAAGAAGGAGTTTTAAGCCTTGAGACAATTGAGACGTGGATTGTGTCTGTGTTGCCATTCAGAGGGTGAATGAACAAGACAACAGATTTAAGTGCCTCTGAACAGTGTATGGTAGTAGGTGCCAGGCACATCTGTTTATGTCAAGAACTATAACACTGCTGGGTTTTTCACACTCAATATTTTCTTATGTGTATCAAGAATGGTTCACCACCCAAAGGACATCCAGCCAACTGGACATGACTGTGGGAAGCATTGGAGTCAACATGGGCCAGCATCTCTGTGGAACGCTTTTGGGTCAACTCATTTAGGAATGTGTCCTTAAATGTTGTTGCACCCTCAGTGTATGGCTCAGTGTATGGCTCAGTGTATGTCTCAGTATATGTCTCAGTGTATATCCCTGTGGAACACTTTAGACTTCTTGTAGAGTCCATGTTCTGACGAATTGAGGACGTTCTGGAGGCAATCAGAAACAATTATTTGACCACAGGGAATATGGTGTTGTTTTAGATACCTAGAGTTAGACATCCCATTAACATAACGCTCTGTCTGTTTAACTAACTAACTCACTAACCAACCAACATGTACAGTAACTGACGAACTGCCCGTGTGGTTACAATGTAGTCATGTGACATAGCTCTTTATTCCATGTTAAACCCATTGTTACATCATCACAATGTGTTGATACAGTTGAAGTCGGAAGTTTACATACACTTAGGTTGGAGTCATTAAAACTAGTATACATACACTTAGGTTGGAGTCATTAAAACTAGTTACATACACTTAGGTTGGAGTCATTAAAACTAGTTTACATACACTTAGGTTGGAGTCATTAAAACTAGTTTACATACACTTAGGTTGGAGTCATTAAACTAGTTTACATACACTTAGGTTGGAGTCATTAAAACTAGTTTACATACACTTAGGTTGGAGTCATTAAAACTAGTTTACACTTACACTTAGGTTGGAGTCATTAAAGTCAGTTTAAACACTTAGGTTTCATTAAAACTACATACACTTAGGTTGGAGTCATTAAAACTAGTTTACATACACTTAGGTTGGAGTCATTAAAACTAGTTTACATACACTTAGGTTGAGTCATTAAAACTAGTTTACATTAAAACACTTAGGTTGGAGTCATTAAAACTAGTTTACATACACTTAGGTTGGAGTCAGTTTACATACAAGGTTAGTTTAAAACAGTTTACATCCACTTAGGTTGGAGTCATTAAAACTAGTTTACATACACTTAGGTTGGAGTCATTAAAACTAGTTTACATACACTTAGGTTGGAGTCATTAAAACTAGTTTACATACACTTAGGTTGGAGTCATTAAAACTAGTTTACATACACTTAGGTTGGAGTCATTAAAACTAGTTTACTTAGGTTAGGTCATTAACACTAGGTTGGAGTCATTAAAACTAGTTTACATACACTTAGGTTGGAGTCATTAAAACTTAGGTTTTTCAACCACTCCACACATTTCTTGTTAACAAACTATAGTTTAGGAAAGTCGGTTAGGACATCTACTTTGTACATGACACAAGTCATTTTTCCAACAATTGTTTACAGACAGATTATTTCACTTATAATTCTCTGTATCACAATTCCAGTGGGTCAGAAGTTTACATACACTAAGTTGACTGAGCCTTTAAACAGCTTGGAAAGTTCCAGAAACTGATGTCATGGCTTCAGAAGCATCTGATAGGCTAATTGACATAATTTGAGTCAATTGGAGGTGTACCTGTGGATATATTTCAAGGCCTACCTTCAAACTCAGTGGCTTTTCGTTTTACATCATGGGAAAATCAAAAGAAATCAGCCAAGACCTCAGAAAAAAATTGTAGACCTCCACATGTCTGGTTCATCCTTGGGAGCAATTTCCAAACGCCTGAAGGTACCACGTTCATCTGTACAAACAATAGTACACAAGTATAAACACCATGGGACCACGCAGCCGTCATACCACTCAGGAAGGAGACTCCTTCTGTCTCCTAGAGATGAACGTACTTTAGTGTGAAAAGTGCAAATCAATCCCAGAACAACAGTAAGGACCTTGTGAAGATGCTGGAGGAAACAGGTACAAAATTATCTATATCCACAGTAAAACGAGTCCTATATCGACATAACCTGAAAGGCCGCTCAGCAAGGAAGAAGACACTGCTCCAAAACTGCCATAAAAAAGCCAGACTACGGTTTGCAACTGCATATGGAGACAAAGATGGTTCTTTTTGGAGAAAAGTCCTCTGGTCTGATGAAAAGAAAATAGAACTGTTTGGCCATAATGACCATCGTTATGTTTGGAGGAAAAAGGGGGAGGCTTGCAAGCCGAAGAACACCATCCCAACCATGAAGCACGGGGGTGGCAGCATCATGTTGTGGGGGTGGCAGCATCATGTTGTGGGGGGGCTTTGCTGCAGGAGGGACTGGTGCACCTCACAAAATAGATGGCATCATGGGGGGGAAATTAGGTGGATATATTGCATCAACATCTCAAGACATCAGTCAGGAAGTTAAAGCTTGGTCGCAAATGGGTCTTCCAAATGGACAATGACCCCAATCATACTTCCAGTTGTGGCAAAATGGTTTAAGGACAACAAAGTCAAGGTATTGTAGTGGCCATCACAAAGCCCTGACCTCAATCCAATAGAACATTTGTGGGCAGAACTGAAAAAGCGTGTGCGAGCAAGGAGGCCTACAAATCTGACTCAGTTACACCAGCTCTGTCAGGAGGAATGGGCCAAAATTCACCCAACTTATTGTGGGAAGCTTGTGGAAGGCTACCCAAAACGTTTGACCCAAGTTAAACAATGTAAAGGCAATGCTACCAAATACTAATTGAGTGTATGTAAACTTCTGACCCACTGGGAATGTGATGAAAGAAATACAATTATTCTGACATTTCACATTCTTAAAATAAAGTGGTGATCCTAACTGACCTAAGACAGTAAATCTTTTACGAGGATTAAATGTCAGGAATTGTGAAAAACTGAGTTTAAATGTATTTGGCTAAGATGTGTGTAAACTTCCGACACCAACTGTACATTCCATTCAGCACAGTTCAGTAGAGGAAGAAGAAGCCCCCTTCCCTTTCCTCCCCCCTCCTCCCCTTTCCTTCCCCTCCTCCCCCTCCTCCCCCTCCTCCCCCCCTCCTCCCCTCCCTCCCCCTCCTCCCCCTCCCCTCCACTCAACAGTTCAGTAGAGGAAGAAGAAGCCCCCTTCCCTTTCCTCCCCCTCCTCCTTTCCTCCTCCTCCTCCTCCCCCTCCTCCCCCTCCTCCCCCTCCTCCCCCTCCTCCCCCTCCTCCCCCCTCCACTCAACAGTTCAGTAGAAGCTCCTCTTCCCTTTCCTCCCCCTCCTCCCCCCTCCCCCTCCTCCCCCCCTCCTCCCCCTCCTCCCCTCCTCCCCCCCCCTCCTCCCCCTCCACTCCAACAGTTCAGTAGAAGCTCCCTTCCCGTTTCCTCCCCCTCCTCCCCCTCCCTCCCCTCCTCCCTCCTCCCCTCCTCCCTCTCCTCCCCCTCCTCCCCCTCCTCCCCCTCCCTCCCCCCTCCTCCCCTCCACTCAACAGTTCAGTAGAAGCTCCTCTTCCCCCTCCCCCCCCTCCCCCCCCCCCTCCTCCCCCTCCTCCCCTCCTCCCCCTCCTCCCCCCCCCTCCTCCCCCCTCCTCCTTCTCCTCCCCCCTCCTCCCCCTCCTCCCCCTCCTCCCCTCCTCCCCTCCTCCCCCTCCTCCCCCTCCTCCCCCTCCACTCAACAGTTCAGCCTCAGTAGAAGCCCCTCCTCCCCCTCCTCCCCTCCTCCCCCTCCTCCCTCCACTCAACAGTTCAGTAGAAGCTCCCCTCTTCTCTTCAAGAACATGTTTTCTTAATTAATTAAAGTAAACAAATGAAATAGAATCTGTTTCTCCCCCCTTTCCTCCCCTCCTCCTCCCCTCCACTCAACATTCTCCTCCATCTTCCCTCCCCCTCCTCCTCTTCTCCCCTCCCCCTCCCCCTCCTCCACATCCATTCTCCTCCTCTTCATCATTCTCTCCCCTCTCCAGTGCATCTAAATCCCTTCAGGAGCTCTTGTTGCAACACCAACAGGGGACACATTTGGGAGTAGCACAACACCGACAGGGGATACATTTGGGTGTAACACAATACCGACAGGGGACACATTTGTGTGTAACTCAACACCGACAGGGGACACATTTGGGTGTAACACAACACCGACAGGGGACACATTTGGGT
>NW_027040376.1:182500-187500 GCF_034236695.1 Oncorhynchus nerka
TCCTGTTTATGTAGTGTTAGCTAGCTAGATGTACAAGTCAACTCCCTGGACAGGACACTAGTCTATCTCCTGTTTCTGTAGTGTTACGTAGCTAGATGTACAAGTCAACTCCCTGGACAGGATGCTAGTCTATCTCCTGTTACTGTGGTGTTAGCTAGCTAGATGTACAAGTCAACTCCCTGGACAGGATGCTAGTCTATCTCCTGTTACTGTGGTGTTAGCTAGCTAGATGTACAAGTCAACTCCCTGGACAGGATGCTAGTCTATCTCCTGTTTCTGTAGTGTTAGCTTGATGTACAAGTCAACTCCCTGGACAGGACGCTAGTCTATCTCCTGTTTCTGTAGTGTTACGTAGCTAGATGTACAAGTCAACTCCCTGGACAGGACACTAGTCTATATCCTGTTTCTGTAGTGTTAGCTAGCTAGATGTACAAGTCAACTCCCTGGACAGGATGCTAGTCTATCTCCAGTTTCTGTAGTGTTAGCTAGCTAGATGTACAAGTCAACTCCCTGGACAGGATGCTAGTTTATATCCTGTTTCTGTAGTGTTAGCTAGCTAGATGTACAAGTCAACTCCCTGGACAGGATGCTAGTCTATCTCCTGTTTCTGTAGTGTCCTGACAGGATGCTAGTCTATCTCCTGTTTCTGTAGTGTTAGCTAGATGTACAAGTCAACTCCCTGGACAGGACACTAGTCTATATCCTGTTTCTGTAGTGTTAGCTAGTTAGATGTACAAGTCAACTCCCTGGACAGGATGCTAGTCTATCTCCTGTTTCTGTAGTGTTAGCTAGCTAGATGTACAAGTCAACTCCCTGGACAGGACACTAGTCTATATCCTGTTTCTGTAGTGTTAGCTAGCTAGATGTACAAGTCAACTCCCTGGACAGGACTAGCTAGTCTATCTATCTCCTGTTTCTGTAGTGTTAGGTAGATGTACAAGTCAACTCCTGACAGGATGCTAGTATTCTGTTTATGTAGTGTAGTGTCTATCTCCTGTTTCTGTTAGCTAGATGTACAAGTCAACTCCCTGGACAGGATGCTAGTCTATCTCCTGTTTCTGTAGTGTTTAGCTAGATGTACAAGTCAACTCCTGGACAGGGATCTCCTGTTACTGTGGTGTTTCTAGATGTACAAGTGTATCTCCTGTTTCTGTAGTGTTAGCTTGATGTACAAGTCAACTCCTGACAGGACGCTAGTCTATCTCCTGTTTCTGTAGTGTTACGTAGCTAGATGTACAAGTCAACTCCTGGACAGGACATAGTCATCAAAATGGTGTACAAGTCTGAAATTCCCTTCCTTGAAGATAAAGGTTATGGGCATTAAACAACTCCCTGGACAGGATGCCTATCACTCTGGAGCAGGGTGAATCTTATGTTTCTAGTTCTAGTTTACAGTCTGATGACAAGTCAACTCCTGGACAGGATGCTAGTCTATCTCCTGTTTCTGTAGTGTTAGCTTTAGATGTACAAGTCAACTCCTGGACAGGACACTAGTCTATATCCTGTTTCTGCAGTCTTTTGGCTAGATTCCAGTCAACTCCCCTGGACAGGACACTAGTCTCTCCTGTTTCTGGCTCTTAGCTAGATGGTCCCTCCCTGGACAGGACGCTAGTCTGCCGCTGGGCCTTTTGGCTCTTCCTGAAATTCCCTCCTTGAAGAGGTTATGGGCATTAAACCGCCCCCTCTGGAGCCTTATGTTTAGTTCTAGTTTACAGTCTTCTGAGAACTTCCCCTTCCTATTCTGGAGGCATACATCTACTGGCTTTCTCCCCTCAGCCACACCTCTCCTTCTGGCTCTTCATGGTCCCTCCCCTCAGCCACACCTCTCCTTTGGCTCTTCCATGATCCCTCCCCTCAGCCACACCTCTCCTTCTGGCTCTTCCACTGTCCCTCCCCTCAGCCACTCACCTCTCCTTCTGGCTCTTCCACTGTCCCTCCCCTCAGCCTCACCTCTCCTTCTGGCTCTTCCATGTCCCTCCCCTCAGCCTCACCTCTCCTTCTGGCTCTTCCATGCTCCCTCCCCTCAGCCTCACCTCTCCTTCTGGCTCTTCCACTGTCCCTCCCCTCAGCCTCACCTCTCCTTCTGGCTCTTCCATGCTCCCTCCCCTCAGCCTCACCTCTCCTTCTGGCTCTTCCATGCTCCCTCCCCTCAGCCTCACCTCTCCTTCTGGCTCTTCCATGGTCCCTCCCCTCAGCCACACCTCTCCTTCTGGCTCTTTGTCTTTGTCTTCCTCTTCATCACTTTCCATTTCTCTTTTATCCCCCCACCTTACTCCTCCCTCCTCTGTTTTTCCTCATCACCTCATTGTCACGTCTTTGTTTGCTCTCTCTCTCTCTCCCCCCCTCTCTATCTCTCTCCCTCTCTCTCTATCTCTCTATCTCTCTCCCTCTCTCTCTATCTCTCTCTCTCTGTCTCTCTCTCTCTCTCCCTTCCTTCCTCTCTCTCTCTCTCTCTCTCTCTGTCTCTCTCCCTTCCTTCCTGTCTCTCTCTCTCTCTCTCTCTCTCTCCTTCCTTCCTGTCTCTCTCTCTGTCTCTCTCCCTTCCTTCCTGTCTCTTTCTCTCTCTCTCCCTTCCTTCCTGTCTCTCTCTCTGTCTCTCTCCCTTCCTTCCTGTCTCTCTCTCTCCCTTCCTTCCTGTCTCTGTCTCTCCCTTCCTTCCTGTCTCTCTCTCCCTTCCTTCCTGTCTCTCTCTCTCTCCCTTCCTTCCCGTCCCCTCTCTATCTCTATCTCTCTCTCTCTCTCTCTCTCTCTCTGTCTCTCTCTCCCTTCCTTCCTGTCTCTCTCTCTCTCTCCCTTCCTTCCTTCCTGTCTCTCTCTCTCTCTCTCTCCCTTCCTTCCTGTCTCTCTCTCTCTCTGTCTCTCTCTCTCTCTCCCTTCCTTCCTGTCTCTCTCTCTCTCTCCTCCCTTCCTTCCTGTCTCTCTCTCTCTCTCCCTTCCTTCCTCCCCCCTCTCTCTATCTCTCTCCCTCTCTCTCTATCTCTCTCTCTCTGTCTTCCTTCTTCCTTCCTTCCTTCCTTCCTTCCTTCCTTCCTTCCTTCCTTCCTTCCTTCCTTCCTTCCTTCCTTCCTTCCTCTCTCTCTGTGTGTATTCCAGCCACGTTGTCATTTTATCAAAGCAGACAAGCCCATTATGTTTTTATAAGCCCAACCACTTTCCCCTTTCCATTTAGACCCTGTCCTCTCTCCCTCTCTCCCTCCCCTCCACCCTCCCCTCCACTCCTACTGCGCTCCTCCTCTCCCTCACTCCTCTCATTCCCCGGCAGCAGTGTGATTGTGTAAAAGTTTTATAATGGAACAAGGGAAAGGACTTAGCATGCGGCAGGCAGACGATGTAACATCCTGCGCAGCTGATTAAATATGAATAATTATTCTAAGCGCTGTTGGTAGGGCAGATTACACAGGACATGTGTAGAACCATAACTCTGGAGAGGCTCGTACTCAGCCCTCTATCTCCCCGGTGGTTCCGCTCTGCCAACGGATGGAGAGGTGGAGCACGGAGGAGAGGGAGGATACATGGAGGGATGATGAGGAGATGGAGTCTCCTGAGATACGGTAGTAGTTAGGATCGTAGTGTTTACTACAACGTAGAGGACAGGAGATGATGAAGAGGTGGGATGATGAGGAGATGTAGTCTGCTGAGATACGGTAGTAGTTAGGATCGTAGTGTTTACTACAACGTAGAGGACAGGAGATGATGATGAGGAGATGTAGTCTCCTGAGATACGGTAGTAGTTAGGATCGTAGTGTTTACTACAATGTAGAGGACAGGAGATGATGAGGAGGAGAGGGAGGATGAAGGAGCCTCCTGAGATACGGTAGTAGTTAGGATCGTAGTGTTTCCTACAACGTAGAGGACAGGAGATGATGAGGAGGAGAGGGAGGTGAGGGAGGTGGCCCGCTCTGCCAACGGATGGAGAGGTGGAGCACGGAGGAGAGGGAGGATACATGGAGGGATGATGAGGAGATGGAGTCTCCTGAGATACGGTAGTAGTTAGGATCGTAGTGCTTCAGTAGAGGATAAAAGGGATGTAGTGTATGTCCTACTGAGTAATAGGAACACTAGATGGTAGATGCTTTCGATGTCCTGGTGTCCTGTCGCCTGGTGTTCTGTCTCCTGGTGTTCTGTCGTCTGGTGTTCTGTCTCCTGGTGTTCTGTCGTCTGGTGTTCTGTCGCCTGGTGTTCTGTCGCCTGGTGTTCTGTTGTCTGGTGTCCTGTCGCCTAGTGTCCTGTCGCCTGGTGTTCTGTCGTCTGGTGTTCTGTCGCCTGGTGTTCTGTCGCCTGGTGTTCTGTCGCCTGGTGTTCTGTCGCCTGGTGTTCTGTCGCCTGGTGTTCTGTCGTCTGAAGTTCTGTCGTCTGGTGTTCTGTCATCTGGTGTTCTGTCGCCTGGTGTTCTGTCGTCTGGTGTTCTGTCGTCTGGTGTTCTGTCGTCTGGTGTTCTGTCGCCTGGTGTTCTGTCTCCTGGTGTTCTGTTGTCTGGTGTTCTGTCGTCTGGTGTTCTGTTGTCTGGTGTTCTGTTTCCTATATCCAGACAGTACTACATAGCAGCATTACACACTGTTGTACTGTACAGTGATATCTGTCTGTCTGTCTGTCTGTCTGTCTGTCTGTCTGTCTGTCTGTCTGTCTGTCTGTCTGTCTGTCTGTCTGTCTGTCTGTCTGTCTGTCTGTCTGTCTGTCTGTCTGTCTGTCTGTCTGTCTGTCTGTCTGTCTGTCTGTCTTAATAGCGTTTGTCTTTCCATTAGGTTTTACATTCGTGAAAACACTACACTGGCGAGAGGAATTGGCCAATTAAAGGCGGCCATATGTTTCCCATTTTGAAAATGTACTAATTTAATCGTCCATGAGAACGATTCAGAGTAATAGATGGAAATTATGGAAACATTTATATGTGACGATGGTTATGACAAAATGTGTTTCGTACCACTATGACTGACCCTGTAGAACAACACCTATCATACTACTATGACTGACCCTGTACAACAACACCTATCATACTACTA
>NW_027040376.1:192500-200000 GCF_034236695.1 Oncorhynchus nerka
AGAGACAGAGAGAGAGAGAGAGAGAGAGAGAGAGAGAGAGAGAGAGAGAGAGAGAGAGAGAGAGAGAGAGAGACAGAGAGAGAGAGAGAGAGAGAGAGAGAGAGAGAGAGAGAGAGAGAGAGAGAGAGAGAGAGAGACAGAGAGAGAGAGAGAGAGAGAGAGAGAGAGAGAGAGAGAGAGAGAGAGAGAGAGACAGAGAGAGAGAGAGAGAGACAGAGAGAGAGAGAGAGAGAGAGAGAGAGAGAGAGAGAGAGAGAGAGAGAGAGAGAGAGAGAGAGAGAGAGAGAGAGAGAGAGAGAGAGACAGAGAGAGAGAGAGAGAGAGAGACAGAGAGAGAGAGAGAGAGAGAGAGAGAGACAGAGAGAGAGAGAGAGAGAGACAGAGAGAGAGAGATAATGTGGCAGGGTTTCTCTCTAAACACCATGTCTGTCTCTACTCAATGCATATCGCCATAGAAACTACGAGACATGAAATGCAAACTCCTTAAATCCCTGTTTTCTCCTCAGCTTTCAGTTCTATAGTGATCCTCACTCTTTTCCTGTGTCCAAAATCACACCATTTACCCTACAGCCCTTCAGACGCTGTTTAAAACTAGTGCCCTCTATAGGGAATAGAGTGTCATTTGGGACTTAGTCTGAGCGTTCTGCTGTCCAGGTTCATCATTCTTCTCTAGTAGTCTGAGCGTTCTGCTGGCCAGGTACATCATTCTCCTCTAGTAGTCTGAGCGTTCTGCTGGCCAGGTCCATCATTCTCCTCTAGTAGTCTGAGGGTTCTGCTGTCCAGGTTCATCATTCTCCTCTAGTAGTCTGAGCGTTCTGCTGGCCAGGTTCATCATTCTCCTCTAGTAGTCTGAGCGTTCTGCTGTCCAGGTTCATTATTCTCCTCTAATAGTCTGAGGCGTTCTGCTGGTCCAGGTTCATCATTCTCCTCTAGTAGTCTGAGCGTTCTGCTGTCCAGGTTCATCATTCTCCTCTAGTAGTCTGAGCGTTCTGCTGGCCAGGTTCATCATTCTCCTCTAGTAGTCTGAGCTTCCTGCTGTCCAGGTTCATCGTTCTCCTCTAGTAGTCTGAGGGTTCTACTGTCCAGGTTCATCATTCTCCTCTAGTAGTCTGAGCCTTCTGCTGTCCAGGTTCATCATTCTCCTCTAGTAGTCTGAGCGTTCTGCTGTCCAGGTTCATCATTCTCCTCTAGTAGTCTGAGCGTTCTGCTGTCCAGGTTCATCATTCTCCTCTAGTAGTCTGAGCGTCCTGCTGGCCAGGTTCATCATTCTCCTCTAGTAGTCTGAGGGTTCTGCTGGCCAGGTTCATCATTCTCCTGCTGGCAGCGTAGACACAGTACATCAGGACTGACAACAATAAATACCACACAATAACACATTATTGACCTGTAGTCAGATTATACATGGCTTTTCTCCTCCCTCCTCCCAAAGACAAATTATCCCTGTGTTGTGTGTGTGTGTAGTGTGTGTGTTATGTGTGTGTTGTGTGTGTGTAGTGTGTCTATGTAGTGTGTGTGTGTTTGTGTGTGTGTCTGTGTTTGTGTGTGTTTGTGTGTGTGTCTGTGTGTGTGTGTGTAGTGTGTGTGTGTTCATGCTTACTCTAACGTGTGTGTGTGTGTGTGTGTAGTGTGTTCATGCTTACTCTAACGTGTGTGTGTGTGTGTGTTGTGTGTGTGTGTGTAGTGTGTGTGTGTCTTTGTGTGTGTGTGTGTGTGTGTGTTCATGCTTACTCTAACGTGTGTGTGTGTTCTGTGTGTGTGTGTAGTGTGTGTGTGTCTGTGTGTGTGTTCATGCTTACTCTAACGTGTGTGTGTGTGTGTGTAGTGTGTGTGTGTCTTTGTGTGTGTGTGTGTGTGTGTGTGTGTGTGTAGTGTGTGTAGTGTGTGTGTGTCTTTGTGTGTGTGTGTGTGTGTGTGTGTGTGTGTGTGTGTGTGTGTGTGTGTACTGTATAGTTTAACAGACAATATTAAACGTATCAATCATAGATAACAATTAGTAATAATATATAATAATATCTCTAGGGAAGATACCTTCCCTCTCACAGTCCATCAGCTGCTCCAGTTACCTTCCCTCTCACAGTCCATCAGCTGCTCCAGTTACCTTCCCTCTCACAGTCCATCAGCTGCTCCAGTTACCTTCCCTCTCACAGTCCATCAGCTGCTCCAGATACCTTCCCTCTCACAGTCCATCAGCTGCTCCAGATACCTTCCCTCTCACAGTCCATCAGCTGCTCCAGTTACCTTCCCTCTCACAGTCCATCAGCTGCTCCAGTTACCTTCCCTCTCACAGTCCATCAGCTGCTCCAGTTACCTTCCCTCTCACAGTCCATCAGCTGCTCCAGTTACCTTCCCTCTCACAGTCCATCAGCTGCTCCAGTTACCTTCCCTCTCACAGTCCATCAGCTGCTCCAGATACCTTCCCTCTCACAGTCCATCAGCTGCTCCAGATACCTTCCCTCTCACAGTCCATCAGCTGCTCCAGTTACCTTCCCTCTCACAGTCCATCAGCTGCTCCAGTTACCTTCCCTCTCACAGTCCATCAGCTGCTCCAGTTACCTTCCCTCTCACAGTCCATCAGCTCCAGTTACCTTCCTCTCACAGTCCATCAGCTGCTCCAGTTACCTCCCTCTCACAGTCCATCAGCTGCTCCAGTTACCTTCCCTCTCACAGTCCATCAGCTGCTCCAGTTACCTTCCCTCTCACAGTCCATCAGCTGCTCCAGTTACCTTCCCTCTCACAGTCCATCAGCTGCTCCAGTTACCTTCCCTCTCACAGTCCATCAGCTGCTCCAGATACCTTCCCTCTCACAGTCCATCAGCTGCTCCAGTTACCTTCCCTCTCACAGTCCATCAGCTGCTCCAGTTAGTCCTTCCCTCTCACAGTCCATCAGCTGCTCCAGATACCTTCCCTCTCACAGTCCATCAGCTGCTCCAGTTACCTTCCTCTCAGTCCATCAGCTGCTCCAGTCCATCAGCTGCTCCAGTTACCTTCCCTCTCACAGTCCATCAGCTGCTCCCAGTTACCTTCCCTCTCACAGTCCATCAGCTGCTCCAGTTACCTTACCTTCCCTACCTTCACAGTCCATCAGCTGCTCCAGTTACCTTCCCTCTCCAGTCCATCACAGTCCATCAGCTGCTCCAGATACCTTCCCTCTCACAGTCCATCAGCTGCTCCAGTTACCTTCCCTCTCAGTCCATCAGCTGCTCCAGTTACCTTCCCCTCACAGTCCATCAGCTGCTCCAGTTACCTTCCCTCTCACAGTCCATCAGCTGCTCCAGTTACCTTCCCTCTCACAGTCCATCAGCTGCTCCAGTTACCTTCCCTCTCACAGTCCATCAGCTGCTCCAGTTACCTTCCCTCTCACAGTCCATCAGCTGCTCCAGTTACCTTCCCTCTCACAGTCCATCAGCTGCTCCAGTTACCTTCCCTCTCACAGTCCATCAGCTGCTCCAGATACCTTCCCTCTCACAGTCCATCAGCTGCTCCAGTTACCTTCCCTCTCACAGTCCATCAGCTGCTCCAGTTACCTTCCCTCTCACAGTCCATCAGCTGCTCCAGTTACCTTCCCTCTCACAGTCCATCAGCTGCTCCAGTTACCTTCCCTCTCACAGTCCATCAGCTGCTCCAGATACCTTCCCTCTCACAGTCCATCAGCTGCTCCAGTTACCTTCCCTCTCACAGTCCATCAGCTGCTCCAGTTACCTTCCCTCTCACAGTCCATCAGCTGCTCCAGTTACCTTCCCTCTCACAGTCCATCAGCTGCTCCAGTTACCTTCCCTCTCACAGTCCATCAGCTGCTCCAGTTACCTTCCCTCTCACAGTCCATCAGCTGCTCCAGTTACCTTCCCTCTCACAGTCCATCAGCTGCTCCAGTTACCTTCCCTCTCACAGTCCATCAGCTGCTCCAGTTACCTTCCCTCTCACAGTCCATCAGCTGCTCCAGTTACCTTCCCTCTCACAGTCCATCAGCTGCTCCAGTTACCTTCCCTCTCACAGTCCATCAGCTGCTCCAGTTACCTTCCCTCTCACAGTCCATCAGCTGCTCCAGTTACCTTCCCTCTCACAGTCCATCAGCTGCTCCAGTTACCTTCCCTCTCACAGTCCATCAGCTGCTCCAGTTACCTTCCCTCTCACAGTCCATCAGCTGCTCCAGTTACCTTCCCTCTCACAGTCCATCAGCTGCTCCAGTTACCTTCCCTCTCACAGTCCATCAGCTGCTCCAGTTACCTTCCCTCTCACAGTCCATCAGCTGCTCCAGTTACCTTCCCTCTCACAGTCCATCAGCTGCTCCAGTTACCTTCCCTCTCACAGTCCATCAGCTGCTCCAGTTACCTTCCCTCTCACAGTCCATCAGCTGCTCCAGTTACCTTCCCTCTCACAGTCCATCAGCTGCTCCAGTTACCTTCCCTCTCACAGTCCATCAGCTGCTCCAGTTACCTTCCCTCTCACAGTCCATCAGCTGCTCCAGTTACCTTCCCTCTCACAGTCCATCAGCTGCTCCAGTTACCTTCCCTCTCACAGTCCATCAGCTGCTCCAGTTACCTTCCCTCTCACAGTCCATCAGCTGCTCCAGTTACCTTCCCTCTCACAGTCCATCAGCTGCTCCAGTTACCTTCCCCTCTCACAGTCCATCAGCTGCTCCAGTTACCTTCCCTCTCACAGTCCATCAGCTGCTCCAGTTACCTTCCCTCTCACAGTCCATCAGCTGCTCCAGTTACCTTCCCTCTCACAGTCCATCAGCTGCTCCAGTTACCTTCCCTCTCACAGTCCATCAGCTGCTCCAGTTACCTTCCCTCTCACAGTCCATCAGCTGCTCCAGTTACCTTCCCTCTCACAGTCCATCAGCTGCTCCAGTTACCTTCCCTCTCACAGTCCATCAGCTGCTCCAGTTACCTTCCCTCTCACAGTCCATCAGCTGCTCCAGTTACCTTCCCTCTCACAGTCCATCAGCTGCTCCAGTTACCTTCCCTCTCACAGTCCATCAGCTGCTCCAGTTACCTTCCCTCTCACAGTCCATCAGCTGCTCCAGTTACCTTCCCTCTCACAGTCCATCAGCTGCTCCAGTTACCTTCCCTCTCACAGTCCATCAGCTGCTCCAGTTACCTTCCCTCTCACAGTCCATCAGCTGCTCCAGTTACCTTCCCTCTCACAGTCCATCAGCTGCTCCAGTTACCTTCCCTCTCACAGTCCATCAGCTGCTCCAGTTACCTTCCCTCTCACAGTCCATCAGCTGCTCCAGTTACCTTCCCTCTCACAGTCCATCAGCTGCTCCAGTTACCTTCCCTCTCACAGTCCATCAGCTGCTCCAGTTACCTTCCCTCTCACAGTCCATCAGCTGCTCCTGCTCCAGTTACCTTCCCTCTCACAGTCCATCAGCTGCTCCAGTTACCTTCCCTCTCACAGTCCATCAGCTGCTCCAGTGCTCCTAGGAAGTTACCTTCCCTCTCACAGTCCATCAGCTGCTCCAGTGTTCTCTAGTCCATCAGTTACCTTCCCTCTCACAGTCCATCAGCTGCTCCAGTCTCTACCTTCCCTCTCACAGTCCATCAGCTGCTCCAGTCTCTAGGAAGATACCTTCCCTCTCACAGTCCATCAGCTGCTCCAGTGTTCCCTCTCACAGTCCATCAGCTGCTCCAGTTACCTTCCCTCTCACAGTCCATCAGCTGCTCCAGTTACCTTCCCTCTCACAGTCCATCAGCTGCTCCAGTTACCTTCCCTCTCACAGTCCATCAGCTGCTCCAGTGTTCTCTACAGTCCATCAGCTGCTCCAGTTACCTTCCCTCTCACAGTCCATCAGCTGCTCCAGTGTTCTCTAGGGAAGTTACCTTCCCTCTCACAGTCCATCAGCTGCTCCAGTGTTCTCTAGGGAAGTTACCTTCCCTCTCACAGTCCATCAGCTGCTCCAGTGTTCTCTAGGGATGTCCATACCTTCCCTCTCACAGTCCATCAGCTGCTCCAGTTACCTTCCCTCTCACAGTCCATCAGCTGCTCCAGTTACCTTCCCTCTCACAGTCCATCAGCTGCTCCAGTGTTCTCTAGGGAAGTTACCTTCCCTCTCACAGTCCATCAGCTGCTCCAGTGTTCTCTAGGGAATATACCTTCCCTCTCACAGTCCATCAGCTGCTCCAGTGTTCTCTAGGGAAGTTACCTTCCCTCTCACAGTCCATCAGCTGCTCCAGTGGTCTCTAGGGAAGATACCTTCCCTCTCACAGTCCATCAGCTGCTCCAGTGTTCTCTAGGGAAGATACCTTCCCTCTCACAGTCCATCAGCTGCTCCAGTGTTCTCTAGGGAAGATACCTTCCCTCTCACAGTCCATCAGCTGCTCCAGTGTTCTCTAGGGAAGATACTTTCCCTCTCACAGTCCATCAGCTGCTCCAGTTACCTTCCCTCTCACAGTCCATCAGCTGCTCCAGTGTTCTCTAGGGATGATACCTTCCCTCTCACAGTCCATCAGCTTCTTCAACTCCTGGGATTATGATTTTCTGCTGTTTATGATCGTCACCATGGTGATATTGATGTTGAAATCCCCCTCTGGTGCAGAACCAAAGGGTGGAGTGGAACCGAGCGGAACCAAGTCGAACAGTGTTTGTGTTCCATGGAACGTGCTGTTTGTGTCCCGATGTTCTGATGTTCTGATGTTCGATGTTCTCATGTTCCGATGTTCTGATGTTCCGATGTTCTGATGTTCCAATGTTCTCATGTTCCAATGTTCTGATGTTGCGATGTTCCGATGTTCTGATGTTCCAATGTTCCGTTGTCCCGATGTTCCAATGTTCCGATGACCTAGATAACACAGCATTCTCCTTTATGTAATAATCAGTGTCTTTCATTCAATGTCCTTCTTGCCCGGAGGGAGGGAGGGAGGGAGGGAGGGAGGGAGGGAGGGAGGGAGGGGGGAGGGAGGGAGGGGTGGAGGGAATGTTTGTTTTATCTATAATACCACGGGTGGTTTGAGATCATGTATTGTCTTGGTTACTCCACAAAACATCAGCATTATTGCACCCTATATTCCCTATGTAGTGCACTACTTTTAATAACAAGAGCCCCTATGTCAAAAGTAATGCGCTACATAGGGAATTGGGTGTCATTTGGGACTCAGACATTGTGTTTGTGAGTTAATGACTAAACAGCTGCTGAGAAAACAGCTTCAGTGAAAATGTGTTAATTACAGTCTTCAAAAACATTGGTCTTAGCAGGTAGCATATGGGGAAGTGTGTGTGTGTGTGTGTGTGTGTGTGTGTGTGTGTGTGTGTGTGTGTGTGTGTGTGTGTGTGTGTGTGTGTTGTGTGTGTGTGTGTGTGTGTGTGTGTGTGTGTGTGTGTGTGTGTGCGTGTGTGCGTGTGTGTGTGTGTGCGTGTGTGTGTGTGTGTGTGTGTGTGTGTGTGTGTGTGTGTGTGTGTGTGTGTGTGTGTGTGTGTGTGGTGTGTGTGTGTGTGTGTGTGTGTGTGTGTGCGTGTGTGTGTGTGTGTGTGTGTGTGTGTGTGTGTGTGTGTGTGCGTGTG
>NW_027040376.1:207500-217500 GCF_034236695.1 Oncorhynchus nerka
AGGAGGGAGGAGTGGAGGGAGAGGAGAGGAGAGGAGAGGAGGAGGAGTAGGGAGGGAAGAGTGGAGGAGTGGAGGAGGGAGGAGTGGAGAGGAGAGGGAGGGAAGAGGAGGGAGGGAGGGAGCGTGGAGGGAGGAGTGGAGTGGAGGAGGGAAGGAGGGAGGAGGGAAGGAGGGAGGAGTGGAGGGAGGAGGGAGGAGGGAAGGAGGGAGGAGGGGAGGAGGGGGTGGGGGAGGGAGGAGGAGGGACTGAGGGAGGGGTGGAGGGAGGAGGGAGTGGAGGAGGGAGGAGGGAGGAGGAGGGGACTGAGGAGGAGGAGGAGGGGGACTGAGGGAGGAGTGGAGGAGGGAAGGGAGGAGTGGAGGAGGGAGGAGGAGTGGAGGGGGAGGAGGGGGAGGGAGGAGGGAGGAGGGAGGAGTGGAGTGGAGGAGGGAAGGAGGGAGGAGTGAGGGGACTGAGGGAGGAGTGGAGGAGGGAAGGAGGGAGGAGGGAGTGGAGGAGGGAAGGAGAGGAGGGAAGGAGTGGAGGAGGGAAGGAGGGAGGAGTGGAGGAGGGAGGAGGGAGTGGAGGAGGGAGGAGTGGGGGACTGAGGGAGGAGTGGAGGAGGGAGGAGTGGAGTGGAGGAGGGAAGGAGAGAGGAGGGAAGAAGTGGGAGGAGGGAAGGAGGGAGGAGGGAGGAGGGAGGAGAGAGGAGGGAAGGAGTGGAGGAGGGAAGGAGGGAGGAGGGAGGAGGGAGGAGTGGAGGAGGAGGGGGAGTGAGGGGACTGAGGGAGGAGTGGAGGAGGGAGGAGTGAGGGGACTGAGGGAGGAGGGAAGAGAGAGGAGTGGAGTGGAGGAGGGAAGGAGAGAGGGAGAGAAGTAGTGGAGGAGGGACTGAGGGAGGAATGGGAGGAGGGAGTAGTGGAGTGGAGGAGGGAAGGAGGAGGGGACTGAGGGGAGGAGTGGAGGAGTGGGGAGGAGGTGGAGTGGAGGAGGGAAGGAGGGAGGAGTGGAGTGGAGGAGGGAAGGAGAGAGGAGGGAAGGAGTGGAGGAGGGAAGGAGGGAGGAGGGAAGGAGTGGAGGAGGGAAGGAGGGAGGAGTGGAGGAGGGAGGAGTGGAGTGGAGGAGGGAGGAGTGAGGGGACTGAGGGAGGAGGGAGGAGGAGGAGTGGAGTGGAGGAGGGAAGGAGGGAGGAGTGGAGGAGGGAAGGAGGGAGGAGTGGAGGAGGGAGGAGGGAAGGAGGGAGGAGGGAAGGAGGGAGGAGGTGAAGGAGGGAGGAGTGGAGTGGAGGAGGGAAGGAGGGAGGGAGGGAGGAGGGAAGGAGGGAGGAGGGGAGGGAGGAGGGAAGGAGGAGGGAGGAGTGGAGTGGAGGAGGGAAGGAGGGAGGGTGGAGGAGGGAAGGAGGGAGGAGGGAGGAGTGGAGGAGGGAGGAGTGGAGTGGAGGAGGGAAGGAGGGAGGAGTGGAGGAGGGAAGGAGGGAGGAGTGGAGGAGTGGAGGAGGGAGGAGTGGAGTGGAGGAGGGAAGGAGGGAGGAGTGGAGGAGGGAAGGAGGGAGGAGTGGAGGAGGGAAGGAGGGAGGAGGGAAGGAGGGAGGAGTGAAGGAGGGAGGAGTGGAGTGGAGGAGGGAAGGAGGGAGGGAGGGAGGAGGGAAGGAGGGAGGAGGGAAGGAGGGAGGAGGGAGTGGAGGAGGGAAGGAGGGAGGAGTGGAGGAGGGAAGGAGGGAGGAGGGAAGGAGGGAGGAGTGGAGTGGAGGAGGGAAGGAGGGAGGAGGGAAGGAGGGAGGAGGGAAGGAGGGAAGGAGAGAGGGAGGGAGGAGGGAAGGAGGGAGGAGGGAAGGAGGGAAGGAGGGAGGAGGGAAGGAGGGAGGAGTGAAGGAGGGACAGTGTATGTTTAATATAATAATATGGTAGATTAATTACCATTGTGTTTCTTTCCTCTCGGGACAACAGACAGTTTGGGTTCAACCTGGTCCTTTAAGGCATTGTTGCCTGTATCATTACACTGGGGCTTAATTAGCAATTAGCTTTGAAGATGACTGATGAGATGGTATCTGATCAGGAACAAGATACACACTCACACTACTGTTGAGACAGTACGAGTTGATATCAGAGGTGAACAGAACATCCTCACAGACACACTCCTGTTGAGACAGTACGAGTTGATATCAGAGGAACAGAACATCCTCACAGACACACTACTGTTGAGACAGTACGAGTTGATATCAGAGGAACAGAACATCCTCACAGACACACTACTGTTGAGACAGTACGAGTTGATATCAGAGGAACAGAGCATCCTCACAGACACACTCCTGTTGAGACAGTACGAGTTGATATCAGAGGAACAGAGCATCCTCACAGACTCACTACTGTTGAGACAGTACGAGTTGATATCAGAGGTGAACAGAACATCCTCACAGACACACTACTGTTGAGACAGTACGAGTTGATATCAGAGGAACAGAGCATCCTCACAGACACACTACTGTTGAGACAGTACGAGTTGATATCAGAGGAACAGAACATCCTCACAGACACACTACTGTTGAGACAGTACGAGTTGATATCAGAGGAACAGAACATCCTCACAGACACACTACTGTTGAGACAGTACGAGTTGATATCAGAGGAACAGAACATCCTCACAGACACACTACTGTTGAGACAGTACGAGTTGATATCAGAGGAACAGAGCATCCTCACAGACACACTCCTGTTGAGACAGTACGAGTTGATATCAGAGGTGAACAGAACATCCTCACAGACACACTACTGTTGAGACAGTACGAGTTGATATCAGAGGAACAGAACATCCTCACAGACACACTACTGTTGAGACAGTACGAGTTGATATCAGAGGAACAGAACATCCTCACAGACACACTCCTGTTGAGACAGTACGAGTTGATATCAGAGGAACAGAGCATCCTCACAGACACACTCCTGTTGAGACAGTACGAGTTGATATCAGAGGTGAACAGAACATCCTCACAGACACACTACTGTTGAGACAGTACGAGTTGATATCAGAGGAACAGAGCATCCTCACACTCACACTGTAGTTGGCTGATTGATCTGTTACAGTAGGACCAGATCTATTATAATGACTGATTGATCTGTTACAGTAGGACCAGATCTATTATAATGACTGATTGATCTGTTACAGTAGGACCAGATCTATTGATTATTTACTATTGATGACAGTAGGACTGTATTCATTACTTAGTATTGATTACAGTAGGACTGTATTCATTATTTAGTATTGATGACTGTAGGACTGTGTTCATTATTTAGTATTGATGACTGTGTTCATTATTTAGTATTGATGACAGTAGGACTGTGTTCATTACTTAGTATTGATGACAGTAGGACTGTGTTCATTATTTAGTATTGATGACAGTAGGACTGTGTTCATTATTTAGTATTGATGACAGTAGGACTGTGTTCATTACTTAGTATTGATGACAGTAGGACTGTGTTCATTATTTAGTATTGATGACAGTAGGACTGTATTCATTATTTAGTATTGATGACAGTAGGACTGTGTTCATTATTTAGTATTGATGACAGTAGGACTGTGTTCATTACTTAGTATTGATGACAGTAGGACTGTGTTCATTATTTAGTATTGATGACAGTAGGACTGTGTTCATTATTTAGTATTGATGACAGTAGGACTGTATTCATTATTTAGTATTGATGACAGTAGGACTGTGTTCATTATTTAGTATTGATGACAGTAGGACTGTGTTCATTACTTAGTATTGATGACAGTAGGACTGTATTCATTATTTAGTATTGATGACAGTAGGACTGTGTTCATTATTTAGTATTGATGACAGTAGGACTGTGTTCATTACTTAGTATTGATGACAGTAGGACTGTGTTCATTATTTAGTATTAGTACAAGATGGCGCCGATAGAGATGGCAGCTTCTCTTCTAGTTCTTAGGAAACTGTGCAGTATTTCGTTTTTTAATATATTATTTTCTACACTGTTAGCCCAGAAAACATTAAGTGTTATTACATACGACTGTGAAGAACTATTGAATATCAGAGAGACGTCAACTTACCAGCACAACGACCAGGAATACGACCAGGAATACGACCAGCACTACGACCAGCACAACGACCAGGAATACGACCAGCACTACGACCAGGAATACGACCAGCACAACGACCAGGAATACGACCAGCACTACGACCAGGAATACGACCAGCACAACGACCAGGAATACGACCAGCACTACGACCAGGAATACGACCAGCACTACGACCAGGACAACGACCAGGAATACGACCAGCTCTACGACCAGGAATACGACCAGCACTACGACCAGCACAACGACCAGGAATACGACCAGCACAACGACCAGGAATACGACCAGCACTACGACCAGGAATACGACCAGCACTACGACCAGGAATACGACCAGCACAACGACCAGGAAAATGACCAGCACAACGACCAGGAATGCGACCAGCACAACGACCAGGAATATGACCAGCACAACGACCAGGAATACGACCAGCACTACGACCAGGAATACGACCAGCACAACGACCAGGAAAATGACCAGCACTACGGCCAGGAATACGACCAGGAATATGATCAGCACAACGACCAGCAATACGACCAACACTACGACCAGGAATACGACCAGCACTACGACCAGCACAACGACCAGGAATACGACCAGCACAACGACCAGGAATACGACCAGCACTACGACCAGCACAACGACCAGGAATACGACCAGCACTACGACCAGGAATACGACTAGCACAACGACCAGGAATACGACCAGCACTACGACCAGGAATACGACCAGCACAACGACCAGGAATACGACCAGCACAATGACCAGGAATACGACCAGCACAACGACCAGGAATACAACCAGCACAACGACCAGGAATACAACCAGCACAACAACTAGGACTACGACCAGCATTACGACCAGGAATACAACCAGCACTACGACCAGGAATACGACTTTCCCAAAGCAGATCCTTTGTCTGCACCTCCCAGGGCATTTGAGCTGATTCCAGAGGCCGACCCAAAACAACGTGGAGAGAGAGATGGAGCGGTCTTCGAGCGAGGCTTCGGACGCGCGCACATCACCCACCGCTTCCCAGTATATTACTCACTAATGTCCCGTCTCTAGTTAACAACGTCAACTAAATCAGTTGCTTTCCAAAGAGATATCCGGGATTGTAACATACTCTGTTTCACGGACACATGGCTAGTTGGGATATGCTGTAGGACAGTATTCATTATTTAGAAGACTGAGGAGTCTATCTAGTCTGGGTGACTGAGTGAAGGGTCTGTCTAGTCTGGGTGACTGAGTGAAGGGTCTGTCTAGTCTGGGTGACTGAGTGAAGGGTCTATCTAGTCTGGGTGACTGAGTGAAGGGTCTGTCTAGTCTGGGTGACTGAGTGAGGAGTCTATCTAGTCTGGGTGACTGAGTGAAGGGTCTGTCTAGTATTGGTGACTGAGTGAAGGGTCTGTCTAGTCTGGGTGACTGAGTGAAGGGTCTGTCTAGTCTGGGTGACTGAGTGAGTGAAGGGTCTGTCTAGTCTGGGTGACTGAGTGAAGGGTCTGTCTAGTATTGGTGACTGAGTGAAGGGTCTGTCTAGTCTGGGTGACTGAGTGAAGGGTCTGTCTAGTCTGGGTGACTGAGTGAGGAGTCTATCTAGTCTGGGTGACTGAGTGAAGAGTCTTATCTTGTTTGGGTGACTGAGTGAAGGGTCCGTCTAGTCTGGGTGACTGAGTGAGGAGTCTATCTAGTCTGGGTGACTGAGTGAAGGGTCTGTCTAGTCTGGGTGACTGAGTGAAGGGTCTGTCTAGTCTGGGTTACTGAGTGAAGGGTCCGTCTAGTCTGAGTGACTGAGTGAAGGGTCTGTCTAGTCTGGGTGACTGAGTGAAGGGTCTGTCTAGTCTGGGTGACTGAGTGAAGGGTCTGTCTAATCTGGGTGACTGAGTGAAGGGTCTGTCTAGTCTGGGTGACTGAGTGAAGGGTCTATCTAGTCTGGTTGACTGAGTGAAGAGTCTTATCTTGTTTGGGTGACTGAGTGAAGGGTCTATCTAGTCTGGGTGACTGAGTGAAGGGTCCGTCTAGTCTGGGTGACTGAGTGAGGAGTCTATCTAGTCTGGGTGACTGAGTGAAGGGTCTGTCTAGTCTGGGTGACTGAGTGAAGTGTCTGTCTAGTCTGGGTGACTGAGTGAAGGGTCTGTCTAGTCTGGGTGACTGAGTGAAGGGTCTATCTAGTCTGGTTGACTGAGTGAAGAGTCTTATCTTGTTTGGGTGACTGAGTGAAGGGTCTATCTAGTCTGGGTGACTGAGTGAAGGGTCTATCTAGTCTTGGTGACTGAGTGAAGGGTCTGTCTAGTCTGGGTGACTGAGTGAAGGGTCTATCTAGTCTGGGTGACTGAGTGAAGGGTCTGTCTAGTCTGGGTGACTGAGTGAAGGGTCTATCTAGTCTGGGTGACTGAGTGAAGGGTCTGTCTAATCTGGGTGACTGAGTGAAGGGTCTATCTAGTCTGGGTGACTGAGTGAAGGGTCTGTCTAATCTGGGTGACTGAGTGAAGGGTCTATCTAGTCTGGGTGACTGAGTGAAGGGTCCGTCTAATCTGGGTGACTGAGTGAGGAGTCTATCTAGTCTGGGTGACTGAGTGAAAGGTCTATCTAGTCTGGGTGACTGAGTGAAGGGTCCGTCTAGTCTGGGTGACTGAGTGAGGAGTCTATCTAGTCTGGGTCACTGAGTGAGGAGTCTATCTAGTATGGGTGACTGAGTGACGGGTCTGTCTAGTCTGGGTGACTGAGTGAAGGGTCTATCTAGTCTGGGTGACTGAGTGAAGGGTCTGTCTAATCTGGGTGACTGAGTGAAGGGTCCGTCTAGTCTGGGTGACTGAGTGAAGGGTCTATCTAGTCTGGGTGACTGAGTGAAGGGTCTGTCTAGTCTTGGTGACTGAGTGAAGGGTCTGTCTAGTCTGGGTGACTGAGTGAAGGGTCTGTCTAGTCTGGGTGACTGAGTGAAGGGTCCGTCTAATCTGGGTGACTGAGTGAAGGGTCTATCTAGTCTGGGTGACTGAGTGAAGGGTCTGTCTAGTCTTGGTGACTGAGTGAAGGGTCTGTCTAGTCTGGGTGACTGAGTGAAGGGTCTATCTAGTCTGGGTGACTGAGTGAAGGGTCTATCTAGTCTGGGTGACTGAGTGAAGGGTCTATCTAGTCTGGGTGACTGAGTGAAGGGTCTGTCTAGTCTGGGTGACTGAGTGAAGGGTCCGTCTAATCTGGGTGACTGAGTGAAGGGTCTGTCTAGTCTGGGTGACTGAGTGAAGGGTCTGTCTAGTCTGGGTGACTGAGTGAAGGGTCCGTCTAGTCTGGGTGACTGAGTGAAGTATCTAGGTTTAAAGGTTTATCTAGTCAATGTGGTAAAGGAGCTTGTTGCAGGGTTCATGACAGACCAGAGGAGAGACTCTAACAGAGACAGTCTTTCCAGGGTTCATGACAGACCAGAGGAGAAGCTCTAACAGAGACAGTCTTTCCAGGGTTCATGACAGACCAGAGGAGAGACTCTAACATCTGGTCTCAGTGGGTGAAACATGTTGTCCAGTATAGTCTAGTGGGGCGGAAATACACACACACACACACACACACACACACACACACACACAGCGGTGGGGCGGTTGGTCAGAAGGAGATTATGATGATACGCTATCACTTCCTGGTCTCGTGCCACATATCAGCCATCTGTCCTCTGGCTAAGGACAGCAGGGTGTGTGTGTGTGTGTGTGTGTGTGTGTGTGTGTGTGTGTGTGTGTGTGTGTGTGTGTGTGTGTATATCACTGCAGGATCCCCTTTCACAAAGTGTCTTACATGGTGCTGCCAGTTGACATCCATATCAGACAGGAGACTCCAGATAAAACACATAGTAGTGAGTTATTTTTCATTTCCTTAACGGTGACTGGCTGCTATCTCTCTCTCTGTATATATATATATATACATATTGGTCTCTCTCTGTATATATATATATACATATTGGTCTCTCTCTGTATATATATATATACATATTGGTCTCTCTCCCTGTATATATATATATATACATATTGGTATATATATATATCTCTCTCCCTGTATATATATATATATATATATTGGTCTCTCTCCTGTATATATATATATATATATATTGGTCTCTCTCCCTGTATATATATAAATATATATATATATATATGTCTCTCTCTCTGTCTCTCTCTCTCTGTATATATATATATATATATTGGTCTCTCTCCCTGTATATATATATATATATATATTGGTCTCTCTCCCTGTATATATATATATATATATTGGTCTCTCTCTCCCTGTATATATATATATATATATTGGTCTCTCTCTCTCTGTATATATATATATCAGTCTCTCCAAGCCTCTCCCACATCCTCGTGGTTAGTAATCCGTTTTTCTTCGTCTTTGAAGAGTCTTCGTCTCTCAGACAACATGTTGTACATCTTCACAGCTCCAGTCTGAAGTGAGCAGCTGTACATTACTGACACATTGTCAATGAAACAACAAGTATCAAATATAGAGTTGTCCTTCACCATAAAAACAGGTCTCAAACCTCTCTAACTTATTCAGAGATCCACAGAGACATCCTATCAACACATTTACATGGATGTTACACCTGAATAAGGGCTTCTTCTTCTTCTTCTTCTTCCTCTGACAGGGATGGATATTGATCATTGTCTGGTATCAATACCAGAGCCTATGGCAGTGGGTTCTCTTGGCTGATCTGAGGTGATGTGTTGTCTGGCATCAATACCAGAGCCTATTGCAGTGTGTTCTCTTGGCTGATCTGAGATGATGTGTTGTCTGGCATCAATACCAGAGCCTATGGCAGTGGGTTCTCTCTGCTGATCTGAGGTGATGTGTTGTCTGGCATCAATACCAGAGCCTATGGCAGTGTGTTCTCTTGGCTCATCTGAGATGATGTGTTGTCTGGCATCAATACCAGAGCCTATGGCAGTGTGTTCTCTTGGCTGATCTGAGATGATGTGTTGTCTGGCATCAATACCAGAGCCTATGGCAGTGTGTTCTCTTGGCTGATCTGAGATGATGTGTTGTCTGGCATCAATACCAGAGCCTATGGCAGTGTGTTCTCTTGGCTGATCTGAGATGATGTGTTGTCTGGCATCAATACCAGAGCCTATGGCAGTGGGTTCTCTTGGTTGATTAATGCATCTATTTTAATTGGTTAAGACACCAATTAATGCATCTATTTTGATTGGTTAAGATCCCAATTAATGCATCTATTTTGATTGGTTAAGACACCAATTAATGCATCTATTTTGATTGGTTAAGACCCCAATTAATGCATCTATTTTGATTGGTTAAGACCCCAATTAATGCATCTATTTTGATTGGTTAAGACACCAATTAATGCATCTATTTTGATTGGTTGAGACACCAATTAATGAGTGTATTTCGGGGAGCTTCTCTTCCTGGCGTCCAGCAACACAAGACAGTTAGATACAGTTTAAAATACTACTTGACATGTCATTTCATAACACCTGACCTGACACATTCAGTGTTTTCCCTCAGGCCACCCACAACACCGCATATTTACAATACAACGTCCATGGGTGTGTGTCTGTGTAGAGTGTGTGTGTGTGTGCGCGTGTGTGTGTGTGTGTGTGTGTGTGTGTGTGTGTGTGTGTGTCTCTTCACATTTCCCAATGTTTCAATTTTTATCAGTTTTGTGTGTAGGTGTGTGTGTGTGTGTGTGTGTGTGTGTGTGTGTGTGTGTGTGTGTGTGTGTGTGTGTGTGTGTGTGTGTGTGTGTGTGTGTGTGTGTGTGTGTGTGTGTGTGTGTGTGTGTGTGTGTGTGTGTGTGTGTGTGTGTGTGTGTGTGTGTAGTCACTCGGGGAGGGAGATCCAGGTGCTAGTGGAATTTCTCATTCTGCTAGTCTTGAAAATAGTTTGTCTGTAGGGGATGGGGGGAGGAGAGAGGGAGGAAAGAGT